>NC_056738.1:320886840-321049340 GCF_019279795.1 Protopterus annectens
AAGCAAAGAAACTATAGAAACAAAACTTTTCTCACATCATAAGGAAGTAGGTAAGCTTCTTTCTTTCACAAATTCCACTAATACATCTGAAGATTTTAAGTAGTTTAACTACTGGTATGAGAAAGGAACTTGTTGACCAAAATGGATCTTCATACTCTGTTCATACACTGTTTGTAAATAAGTATGTTTGATGTCGTAATAGTAAACAGTAAAGACATTTATCAAGTATTAATTCTAGTTATACTTGTTCATAGATTATTTGTATAAAGAAATGCACTTAGCAGGGATTAATTACATTTATTACCAAAACAAAGTGTATACAAGTTCAAAGCTGCAGAAATGCTTAGATGAGGGTAAATCTTGTAGTGGTTTGAATTACAAGAAATAATGTTTTCGTTACTCCTGTATTTTCTGTATCCATGATGTGAGCAGCGTTCAAGTATGTGAGAATTCAGTTGACTCCTATTTCTCCATCATTTTCTCTGTATTTTTTTTCCTGTCATAATAGCTTATATCTTTCTGGAGGTTGCAAGTGGTGTATTACAAGAACATTCAGAACTTCTTTGAGAGTGTGACTGTAGTAATAATCATGATATTTGGGATACACCCACCTTACCTTTGTTAATTTCCAGCCAGAAATTCAAAAACTTTGCCACCTTCCATGTGAGATGCCAACTTGGGTCTTATTCTAGAATAGTATGACAGGTTTTAATGCAGCTTCCTTGCATATTTCATGTTGTTGCATGTTCACTTTGGCTCTCCTTACTGTTTTGAGAATCAGTCATCTTCCAGCTCAACATAAGGAAATTTGCTGTGCTTGCTGCTATATTTCTACCAGAGTCTCATTTTTATCTTAGATGTGTTTCTTTGTTATTTATATATGTGATTTATGTGCGTGTGTGTGTGTATTGTGGCAAATTGAACTACAGCAGTGAGTCCTTGGTTCCTAGTTAAGGAAATTTACATTTTATTTTGCTTTGTATTGATTTTTGTGCTTTCCCATATCTTTTTAAAAGTTTGGGGAACACATATTTTGTGTGTGTCTGGCAGCAGCCAATCAGAGGGAAAAACAGGCTCTGTAAATACCTAGCATGGTGAGCGTATGAGAGCTTGATATGTCTGACCAGTGTATGTACTGTGGTAAACAGAACTGCAGGAGTGAGACCTGCATTCCTGGTTGAGGAAATTTGCATTTTATTGTATACTGATTTGTGTACTTCCTCCCATATTTTTAAAGATGCAGGGAACACATATTTTGTGTGTCAGGTGGCAGCCAATCAGATGAAACAACAGGATGTTTAAATAACAAGCTCAGTGAGTGGACATCTGTGTAATTGCTTCAATGTGAAGACTCAAAGACACACTTTGCACATGTTTGTGTGATTTAGTGATTGAGTGTAAGAGTGTATGAGAGTATGTAAGTCTTCTTTCATGTTATATGTTTTGCATTGGTATTCCTTTTAGTTAGTGAATGCAGGCAGTAGTTATGTTACATATATTAAAGTTACTGTTTATCAGATTATTGGCATAGGAGAGCTCTAATTATATTACTAAACTGAGATAAAAAGAAAATTAAAATCAACCCGTTGACTGCTTTGAAATTAGATATTGAATTATAGATTCCTTGAATTCATGCATTTTAGATAATTTATTAAAGACCAAATATATTCAGAACTGTAGAAAATAGGGAGTATATATCAGGGTGGACTTGAAAATCATTGCTCTAATTGTGCCAAATTATCTGATCTTTCAGAAATTATAGATTGTAAGGATACTAGTGCATTTCAATCTTGCATTTGTCATTTTGGAAAGGCATTTTTGCCAATTTTCGAATATATAAAATATTGGACCAGTGATAATAATACTAATAGTTTAATTGATTCTAAGATGGACCAACAGAACACAGTAAGTAAGGAACTTATTCCGACTAACCTATTGTTTAGAGATAAGGTTAAGAACAAAAGAGGAAAAAGGTGGTAAAATTATATGCTACTAAAAATATAAAAAGTCCACCTACATAGACGTAGACAAAGTTACCCTGAATGAAAAAGTGAACAAACATCCAAATAATAATAATAGTAGCACTATTTCTGATGAGTCATACATATTTGAATGTGAGTCTGATATTGCCTTGGGTACAGCACACAAAGACGTGGGAGATCTAGTGGACCAGCTGCGTGTGGAAAATAACAGTCCTATGGCGTTTGATAGTTGTTTATACCCTGAAGTTATTGTGAGTTACATTAATTGTGTTGTTGATTTTGCGAAGCTAGCAAATGATAAATTATTCATACAGTGTGTTGATTCTGAATCTCCAGTATGTGTGATAGGGGAAGAATGTTTGCCAGCTAACAGAATGGTTTGTGATAAGAATATTACAAGGAAGAAACAAATTCCCAGGGCTCATGGAAAAACACTGATTATACAGATACTGTTGCTTATCACAAATTGTGAAAAAATTCAGTAGCATCTGTTAAGAGAGAGATAAATAGTAAGCCATGTAAAATATTGCATGATAACTATAGGAATCAATCAGAGGAAGTGAGACAAGATTGCAGAGAGAGAGAGAGCAGATAAGCAATTCACAAAGAAACAATGGGAGGCCCAAATATGCATCAAAATCTAGAAGATTTAGGATTTTTGCCTGGAAGTGTTTGCATACATACTTTTACACCCCCAAGCAGACTCCAGAGAATTTTTCCTTAGGTGGTTGGCAAATATTGGAGGTGTAATTGGGAAGAAAGAGGTACCTGGAAGCGAATGTTTTTGAAGTGTAATGAGTTGGCATACTTTGAAAATTCCCTACAGAGTACTCTGTCAGGAATACTGGCTGAGCAAATGAGTGTAGCTAAGGAAATATATATTTTTTTAGCTTGGATACAGGATCTGAATTGCCTAGACATAGTAAGGCCTTGTTAAGTTTAATTCTGGTGCCTGACAAAAAAATCAATTATTGGAAGATGGAAATCAAAGTCTAAACCAACTATGCTTGAAGCAGTGAATGTTGTAACAGTGATAAAAGACCTGGAAGTGGGATCTTTAGAAAAGGGTATGAGTAAGTTACATAGAAAAAATGGAAATTGTGGGAAAAGTACATGCAGAAAAAAATGTTTTGAAGGAGGAATGAGCTTTAAGAGAAGACAGGAATTTAATGATTTGTGTTATGTTGCTTTGTATACATGGTATAGAACAATGTATATGATGTTTAATATTTGTAAATGTGAACTTGTTAGTAGGTTTGATTATTTTTATGTAAATTTAAGTTTGCCTATGTCATAAGTGATAATTCAATAAAGCTTATTTTTAAGTTAATAGCATCTAAAACATTAAAATATGAAATTTTAATTCTCGGTGATTCTCTACTGAGACTGGCTGTGAAACAATTAAATAAACTGGACAAGACTTTACATACTGTATCCATTTTAACCAATATTAAAATGAATTGATATCCCATTGTTACAAAAGTTGAGTTAAGTAAAACCTAGATGTGACGTGTTTATAATTCATGCTGGGACTAATGATTTAAAATGTATCCCTTTGCATTATATAAAGGTCTCAATATTGGACAAAACTGAGTATTTGGAAAAGTAAAATGTTATGTAATGAGTAAAATTATATCATCTCCATCATGGACAGATTATATGTATGCCAAAGTTCACATGTTTAATGAGTGATGAAGACAACTTACTCTAATATAAAGTTGATCATTATTAGAAAAAAAGTATTTATGATCATAGATTATACTTGAGGATAATTTACATCTAAACTGATATAGAGCATCTTATATGGCAGCAAAATTGTTGAACAAATAGCAAGTTTTTCAGAACAAAACAGAGTTCCAAGATAAGTATCAGTTATAGAAAGCCTGATAGATTTGTAAAGCTAGTAGTTTTGGGAATAAATTTGATGAGTTATCTGGTTTAATTGCCAAGGGAGTCTTTAAAATAATAGCTATGACAGAAACTTGGAACTCGTTTAGTTTTCATTTGAAGGACTTTGTTAAATATGAGTGCTTGCAGCAAAAGTCCAGAGGAGGTGGTGTAACATTATAGGTTCTCAAGACTATTACATCTTGTCCTGTAAAACCCATGATTGATTATAAAACTGTTACTATTCAATTTTTGTAACAGGTGTTCCAAAAATTTCTATTTTGACTTAACTAATCATTTGCCAAGTATGGGCAGATCTGATGTTGTCATTTTCATTCTTGCTCATTGAATGGGAACGAATCAGATCCTCAGATCTGATTCGGTCACATACTTCAGACTTTGGATCCAACTCTCGAGCTCCTCCCTCTACCCGTAAAGCCCTAGTCCGTCCCCCACACCTCAGATATCGTTTGCCACCATCGCGCACAGATGTGGGATCCTTCTCTCGTAGTGTTCAGTTATAGTTTTTGTCAGTAAAAAAGTTTAACTTCCTTTAGCTAAATTATTCCTTTTTTCTTATTAGTAAACCTCCCTCTTAGTTTTCAGACTTTCTGCGTCAGGTTTCTACTGTTTATATAGCATTCTCTTGAATTTATAATTGCTGGTATTTTGTCTTCCCTTCCTTTCCTCTATCATGCCTACCCTTTTCAAAAAGGTACTTTTTTTACCGTTGGTGGTATTCCCTTTAAAAAAAAAAAAAACTGTCCTTAATTTTTCTTCCCTTTTCTTTTTTTAAGTGGTTTGTACTGGCATGGCCGACAGGCTTCAAGAAATGCAGTTCTTGTGGGCATAAAGTCCTTAACTTGGATGCCCACAAGGGGTATGTCTACTGCTTAGGACCAGCACAAACTGTTTAATCTGTGCAGCCTTTAATTCATGAGCCATAGCTGACAGGCAGAATAAACTCATTATTGAGCATTTTCTTCCTACCTCATTTACCTCATCTTCAGGGGCTCAAACCCCTAGTAAACCTTCAAAAGCTCTGTTGGAGCACAGGAAGCATTCACTTCTGATGTCTCCCAGAACTCCCTTGGAATCACCTTCAAAAGTTTCAAAATTGTCAGATCCGACTTCATCAGAACCAAAAAGACACACTGTGGATCCGAAGCCATCAGATCTTATTGTTATTTCAGCCAGTCTCACCACTCAAATTATGGAACCTAAATCTTTGGATCCTAAGCCTAGCACATCTTCCACTCTGAGGACTCATTCTCCCAAGTTTCTCATATAACCTGTCTCCCCTCAGCCCCATTCCCCTTTTATGCAGAGACCAAAAAAGTACTCCAGACCTCAGTCAACTACTTCTTCCATCAGGTCCTCCAGGAGTTTTACTGAAGGGAATGTGGATAGGATGATGTGAAAATTCCTCAAAGCTCGGATCCAGATGGGGGTTATCTCGACTCTGTCCCCTATTGGAGCCATGAGTCTTCCTGCCACTATTTGCACAGTTTTATCTCCTTCTCTGATCCATCCTTCAGTTTCAGAACCCCAGGATCTGACAGCTCCAAGAACCCTGGAGTCGGATCCAAAGAAAATTAATTCTTTGACTCCGACAGTATCTCTGATCAGTTCTATTTCTATGCCTTCAGATTGGGAATGGCCTGGGCCTGAAGTGCTGGTGTCAGATCTGTGGGGCTTGGGTCTACTCCAATTATGTCAGATCCATCCCTTCTCCTCAGAGCCTCAGCACTGGACAGCTCAGTTCCAGTTTCCTCCTCCAGGCATGGATCAGGTCGGATTCATGATCTACCTATATTGGAACACTTGGTTGCTGTGCTGGTCACCACGGCTTCTCTGGGTCCATCTGCCTTTGAGGTGTGGAAAGGCTTTTTTCTCATTCTAGAGATCTGGTTTCTCATCCTAGCTTGGATCCTACCCCTATTCCCTCTTTGGTTCCGAGCTCTGAGTACATCAGACCTATTCTACAGGGACAGCTAGTTCCAAATAGCTTCCAGTCGGTTCCCATGGAACAACTTCCCTTCTCTTCTGACACCGCCCCAGAACATTCCTCTGAGGAGATCCATCAGAAGAGAACATGCAAGAGGAGGCACAAGATTCCCCTTTGGAATCTCTCACTGAAGCTACTGATTTTGATGGAAAAAGTTCCTCCAGATCACCACCTGATGATGTCTCCTTTGGAAACATTTTAGAGATCCCAAAAAGGTGGTTGGTCTTCCGACATTCCTTCTCCAGAGGAGTCACTATTTCTGGAGGCTTTTGGTGCTGGCCCCATCTGTGTTTTGAGTGACCCCCACCCCCAGCTGATGAGCTCATTGATCTGGTGTCTTGCCGGACGTGGGAGGTGCCAGATTCCGTTGAACCAATCCCATGTCCCCCAGACAAGTTCTTAGCCCCACCAAAGGATAAAGCCCACAGGAGCAAAGGAATCCCTGTTGATGCAATGGTTGTGGCAGCAACCTACAAAAAGGAGCTAGCAGAGCAAAGTTGCTCTCTTCACCCAGCCAATAGAGAGTCTGGGGTGCTGGACAGATTTGGAAAGTCATGTATTTTCTTCAGCAGTCTTCGCCTTGAGGTCCCTGAACTATCTGGCTCACCTACACAGCTACAGAGAGATTTGACTAAAAAAAATTCCAAACTCTCTCTCTCTCTCTCTCTCTCTCTCTCTCCCTGAGTCCGTGTCAGTCAAGGACTTCAAAAGATCATCTTCTCAGCTGACCACATTTTTTTCAATCTCAAGTGCATCCGTAAGGTTAAGCTCTCATGCAGCAAAAGGTGCCTCACTGGTGGCTGGTTCAGGCATTGCCATAAGGAGACATGCCTCAATGTGGCTGTGTGATTTTTGTGGAGCTTTTCAAGTCTTCCTTCATCAATGCTGCCTTTGATGGAACATCCTTGTTTGGCCCTTCTGTGAAAAAAATGCTTACCTGCAGTGAGCATGAAAGAAAAGCTCTGTCTGCTGTAGGACTTAAA
Organism: Protopterus annectens; assembly: GCF_019279795.1. Taxonomy (NCBI): domain Eukaryota; kingdom Metazoa; phylum Chordata; order Ceratodontiformes; family Protopteridae; genus Protopterus; species Protopterus annectens. Next base: position 320,893,701 of record NC_056738.1, read on the forward strand.
TTTTTTACCCCTCAATGAACTTTTTCAAGAAATCAGAGAGGTGGTAAGAAAATCTGGTTCCATAAATCCCAGGGACATTTCCAGGACCCATGCATGGACAACTTATTCAGAGGCGGAGTAGGAAGTTATAACTGAAGTTGCTGCCCTTGAGGCAGGGGAGATCCACAAAATCAGGGCTTCCAAGATTCATTTCTGGACAGATCCTTCAGTACTCCTGAAGTGCTGCCCACCTGCCCACCTCTGTAGGCAGTTGGGGGATATTTGTCCCTGCACCTAGATGCCTGGACTGCTATAACAAAATATATCTGGCTGCTAAAATTAGTAGCCAGAGGTTATTTTATACTATTTCCCAGACTCCAGTTTCCAAAAGAAGGAAGCACCCTAACATTCACCCAGTCAGAGAAAGGCTGCAGCATAAGAAATTCAAAAGCTGCTAGACAAAAGAGTCATCCAGTAGGCCTCACTAAACCCCATACCAAACAGGATTGAAAATTTACTGATGCTTCATTTTAGCCCCCCCCCCACACACACACACACACACAAAATTCTGGATCTAAGCAAACTAAATCTAGAGCATTTCTCCCCGGGCCTCCGCTGAAAACAGGCTCTGTGGAACCTAGTCGGACTTTCCCAGTCAACAAATGATAAATAAATAAAATAAATAAAAATAAATCAATTTGTGAAAAAGTCAAAGTTACGAATTGTCATGGTTCAGTCCATCCTGCATTTTCTATGCAAGGATGTGATCCATAGGTCTTCAGGATGTATGCTATCACATCAGAATAGACAGATGATCCCAGAGACACTTACGCTTTCAGGTAGGAGCCAGTCAATACCACTTCAGAGCCCTGCCCTTTGGACTCACCACAGCCCCCAGGGTGTTTATCAAATGTATGGTAGTTGTAGCAGCTCATTTGAGACTGAAAGGATTCTGAGTGTTTCCATATCTAGATGACTGGCTCCTCAGTGCCCCTGCCATACATCTTCTACAGCAGTCAAGGGACTATTTGCTCCAGATTTGTCACTCACTAGATATAACAGTCAATTTTGTCAAATCAACTCTGACATGAATACAGAGCCCGGAGTTTATTGTTGCACATCTGAACACAATAACGCAGAGTGTTCTTTGCCTATTCATTTTATAAATAGACTCAGATCTCAGGTTCATCAAATTCTGTCTCATCCAAGGCACATGGTCCCTCCAAGAGACCAATTTGCATATCAACATCTTGGAGATGAGAGCAGTCCTTTTAGTGTTGCAGGCATTCCAAGATACTCCTCTTCAAGGGAATATTGTGATTCAATCCAACAACACATCTGTAGTCTGGTACATCAGCAGACAAGGGGGAACTCCATCTTACTCCCTCTCCCGAGAAGCCGTGAGAATGTGGCAGTGGGCGACCTCCTCCAACTACTTTCTTGCATTAACATATATTCCAGGGAAATCCAGTGTACTAGTGGAAAACACAGCAGGTCCATTCTAATTCCTCACCAGTGGTATTTCAGTCAGTCAGTGATGGAGAAAATTTTCCATTATGGGGCTACTCTTGCTGCAACCACTTTGCATCCACTCATAGCAAGAAGTGCAGCAGGTATTTTGCTCTAATCCCCCTCAGGGGGGAGTCACCAAGAGATGCTGTATTCCACGTTTAGCCATCCGGTCTCCTTTACACCTAACCCCCACTTCCTCTGATCCCAAATTTTATACAGAAAGCAATTTGGTTGAAGAGGTCAGTCATACTCATTGCTCCTTTCTACCTTCAGGTGTGGTTCCCCTTCCTTTAGTCTCATCTTTGTTATCCTCCCTGGATACTGGACCCGACTCCAGATCTTCTAGCACACCCCTCAGGGATAATACACCCCAATGATCCAGCCCTCAGACTAACTGCATGGTTTCTCCAATTCCACTAATAAGCAGACAGCCCAGGCTTTCTTACCAAGTATTTGCCATTTTATTATCCTTGCAAAAAGACTCCAGCAAAAGGGTTTACAAAAACAAATGTAGCAGATTTTCTTTTTGGGCTTAAAAAAAAACAACATGGATCCTTTTACTGCCCCTGTCTCTGCTGTACTAGATGTTCTAGCTGTTCTTTTCAAAAAAATGTGCTAATTTTTCCACAATTAAAGTACAGTTGGCAGCCATATCAAATTTCCTTTCAGAGGACATAAACTATTGTTTGGCTGCTTCTGAGTTATGTAAGGTCTTTTTAAAGGGCACTTTCCTGCTTAGAGCCTCAGTAAAGGATCCTTTACCTCCCTGGAATTTGATAGTAGTACTCTCAAGTTGTGACACAAAAACCCTTTGAACCTTCAGCAAAAATGGGTTAAAGTATCTGTCTTGGAAAGCAGCTGATGTCCTTCATGGATGCATCTGCAGTCATAACAACTGGGTTGTCCTGTCGTCAGGCAGCCCTTCGGTCGGCCGGATTCCAAAGTCCGGGTCCGCCGGCTGATGTCGCACTTCACCCGACGTCATCTCTGCTGGTCTTCGGGTATAAAGGCATCAGCCGACGCCATTTTCCTCAGTCTTTCTTGCCGCGTGGTGCCCGAAGCAGAAGCTGTTCCCAAGTGCCGGTCGGTCAGATCCAGAGATTACTACTACCGAATACTACTTCGAAGACTTCTAAAAGCTAAGTACCCGTTGGGGACTCTTTCTTGCCTCAGCCGATGTCAGAAAAAGTCAATAACTGTTTAACTTGTGGGAAACAAATACCTCATAAAGATTTCCACTCTTACTGTTTGCCTTGTTTAGGCCCAGACCACGACGTAGCAGCCTGTTCGGCCTGTGCTTCATTCAACCGACGAATGCTTAGGCGTCGGTCGGAGTTTGCTGAACAGTTTTTCGGCTCAGATTTTGCGTACATTATGCCGTCGGATCCTCCGACTACCCAAATTGTTAAAAACGAAAGAAAAGACCGACACTCGCGGTCCGCGGTTTCGGCCGAAACCATGGTTAAGCAAACCGCGAGTGTCTCAGTTTCGGCCGAAACCGAGAAAACTGATCAAAGTACAGCTGAATCAATGACTACTACTGAGGTTCCTGCTACTTTACTTGAATCGGCCTCAGAAATTTTACCTACAACAGTGGTTTCTAGTGACTTATCAGACACCATCCCTTTGGATGTTTCTACCCCAGCACGTGGTGCTGCTAGGCCTCCTGCAGCCATGTCTATTAAGGCCTTTGCCAGGGTTAGGCAGCCAAATCTACTAAATCAGTGCCTGTTAAACCCCCCTCAACCAGGCCCACTTCTAGTTCACAAATGCTTACTCTGGCAGAAGATTTAATATCCTTAATTAGGGGATCTCAATCTCACCCAGACAGGGCCTCTCAGCCCCCAGAAAAGAGACCTAGAGCAGAGCCCCCCGAGCCTGTGTCCTCTGATGGTTCTGCAGATGACTCAGATATTACAGACCAGCCAGAGGCTCCTTTCTCCAATTATGAAGACTCAGATGCTGAAGAATCCATTCCAGCTGCTTCTCCACCAGAAGAATTCTCCTTTGGGGAAACCTTACATGCCATGCGAGAACAATTCCAATGGCAGGAACAGGATTTCTCAGATTCCAGAAAAAGACTTAGGACTTTTCTGCATCTACCACAACACAGGCCCTTAGCTATACCTCCTGTCCTCTCTGTTGTGGACGATGCATTTAATGATGTCTGCACTGCACCAGATTCCTTACCTCCAGCCCCTGCCAAACCAGATAGATTTTACAGGGTGCCAGACACTCATCATCACCTATACAAGGCCCCACTTGCAGACCCGAAACTATATCCCAGGGGCCTAAGGCAGTAGCCTCGACCACAGCAAAACCCTATTCCTTCTGAAAGGGAAGCCAGGTATTTTGACACATGGGGCTAAAATGTTTACACCTCAGCTACTCTCTCAGCTAGACCTTTAAACTGTCAGTTTCACATGATACAATACCAAGAGTTTATGCTTGATCAGTTAACTAAAAAGTTATCCTCTGATGACTCTATAGATAAGAAATATGTATTAGAAATGGTAAATAACATACAACAGGTTAGTAACCATTCCTTAAAATGTGGCTATGATGCACTGGAGGCTTCATTTAGATCAGCCATGACTGGCACAGTGATAAGAAGACATGCATGGCTGAAGGAACAGGTCTTACGGATCATGTTAAAGCTAAGTTATTAGATGCTCCTATGGATAAGGCAAGTTTGTTTGGCACACCTGCCCAGCAGGTAATGAAGAAAATGGAAGAAAAGGCAAAATCTGTACAAACGGTTAAAGATTTCTTGCAGGTTCAGCCCCCAAGGTTTAGCAGGAACTGGCCTGCCAAAAATTGGTCCTTTCCTGACTCCACAAGATCCCAAAGGGGCAGGAATAGACGTTCCAGAGGCAGAAATCAATCCAGAGGGGGTGCCTACAGAGGACGACAGTGGCAAGGTAATAACAGAGGCACAGACACAGCCACTACCACTACAACAGCACAATCACAGTGACTTGATTCTAACTCCGCCTACCAGGGAACAAATAGCAGCACCATTAGGCGGAAAATTAACCTTATTTTCGAAGCACTGGCACTATATCGCAAAAGACAAGTGGATTTTGCAAACCATAGACCAAGGTTACCGGTTCCACTTCCACACTTTACCAGTCAAAAGAGGAATGCCAAACCTGCCTCCAAATCAAAAAACAGAAGCTCTACAGCAGATAATGCAATTAACAAAGATGAGAGCTGTGGAAAGAGTACCAATAACAGAACAAGGCAAAGGATTCTACTCCAGACTATTCCTAGTTCCAAGAAAGGAAAAAAGTTGGAGACCTATTCTCGACCTGTCCACCTTAAACACATACATCATTGTCCCAAAATTCAAAATGCTGACCCTACAACATCTTCTTCCCATGCTGGGCAAGGAGTGTTGGCTGGTAACTCTAGATCTCAAGGAGGCATACCTGCACGTCCCCATTCGACCAATTTGCAGAAGATACCTCAGATTTCTTGCAGGATCAGAGCACTATCAATTCTCAGCATTGCCCTTTGGCTTATCTACTGCGCCCAGAGTATTCACAAAATGCCTGGCATCAGTAATCGCCCACTGCAGACTACAGGGAATCCAAATTTATCCATACCTGGACGACTGCCTACTACAAGGGGACAACAAAAGCAAGCTGACAACAGATTTACAAAGGGTCATTTACTTGCTACAAGCACTGGGATACACAGTCAATTTACAAAAGTCAAGGCTGATACCATCCCAAACAAGGACATTCTTGGGCGCGGAATTGGACACAGTAAAACAAATGGCATTCCTAACTGCAGAAAAACAGAAAGAACTCCCTCTTTACTTCTTGGCACTAACAAAACAGAACAAGCTAACAGCAAGAAAAGTTCTGCAGGCCTTGGGCTTCATGGCATCATGCATAATCTTGGTTCCACATGCCAGACTACATATGAGAAAACTACAGTGGTACCTAAAGAATTTATGGTCCCAGCACAGGCACAGCCTAGAAGCAGAAATTCCACTAATCCCATGCCTAAAACAGGAGTTCCTATGGTGGGCTCAAGCATGCCAGTCAAACCCAGGCCTACCCTTTCACAACTATCAAGCAAGCCAAACCATCACAACAGACGCCTCAGACCTAGGATGGGGGGCTCACATGCTGGACAAATGCGTGCAAGGATTGTGGACACAGGACCAGCTTCACCTGCACATCAACCTAAAAGAAATGCTGGCAGTAAAACTGGCAATCCAAAAATTCAGACCATTTCTCAAAGAAGGCCATTTGATGATAAGGACAGACAACACCACAGTCATGTGGTACATCAACAAACAGGGAGGCACTCATTCATACCCCCTATGCAGAATGACTTTGGACCTTTGGAACCTGGCACTCAGCTACAACATCCAGTTACAGGCAATATTTGTACCGGGAAAGGAGAATACTCTAGCAGACATGTTAAGCAGAACCACCTCGGATGCTCACGAATGGATGCTACACCCGGACATCTTCAAGACCATCTCAAGGAAATGGGGAATGCCACAGATAGATCTATTCGCTTCCCCTCTCAATCACCAGCTCAAAAAAATCTGCACAAGGACATTCCACCCACTTGCATGGAAAGTGGATTCGCTCTCCTTCAGCTGGGAAGGTCTGACAGCATATGCATTCCCACCTCTTCCCTTGATACACAAGGTATTACTAAAAATCAAGGAGGAACGTCCAAGGATAATCCTGATAGCTCCGAACTGGCCAAGGCAACACTGGTACCCATTGCTGAGGAATATGTCTCGGGACAAAATGTGGTCAATACCCCTGATGCCTTTGATGTTAACTCAGAACAACTACAGCATCATGCATCCAAACCTAAAAACGTTGCAACTGACTGCATGGAACATCACATAGCAGCAACTAATCCAGAACTTTCCCAAAGGGTTAAAGACATTATCCTTGAAGCCCGCAGACCTTCAACAAGAAGGAACTATGCAGGAAAATGGAAAAGATTTGTCATTTGGAGTGCTGAAAGAGGAAAAGATGTGTCAATATAGATATTGCTAACATTCTGGAGTATTTGGCAGAGCTTCTACATACAGGCCTGTCCTATTCCTCCATCAAGATACATGCATCAGCTATTTCAGCAGAATACAGCTTTGATCCACCTGTCTTTTCACATCCTCTACTCAGGCAGTTCCTCAGAGGGATCAAGAATGTAAAGCCTCCTAGGAAACCACCATTGCCAGCTTGGGATTTGAACTTTGTGCTAGAAAAGTTGACACTCGCACCTTTTGAACCAGCAGCAACAGCAGACCTACAGCATCTATCATGGAAAACTGCTTTCCTACTGGCAATAACCTCAGCAAGGAGGGTTTCTGAACTTCAGGCCCTAATGGCAGTACAACCCTTCCTAATCTTCCACCAAGATAGAGTGTCCATGAGGACTAATCCTACATTTATGCCTAAGGTGGTATCCAGAGTGTCTTTAAACCAGGCAATCCACCTACCTACCTTCTTCCCCAACCCACAAAACAGAGGGAAAGAATGCTGCATACCTTGGATGTACATAGACAGCTACGCTACTACCTGGACAGAACAAAAGTAACAGAAAAACTGACCAGCTTTTGTAGCCTATGCAACAGGAAGGGAAGGAAAAGCTATTTCCAAACAGACAATCTCCAAATGGATAGGAAATTGCATACGATTCTGTTACTCCTTCCATGGAAAACCAATTCCACAGAACATAAGGCCTCATTCTACAAGGGCAACAGCCACTACCACAGCCTTCTTACGAGGAGTGGCAACCAAGGACATTATTGAGGCGGCTACTTGGACCTCCGTGCATACATTTGCCAAGCATTATAATTTACCTCTGTATTCCAGATCCCGAGCAGGGTTTGCCACTGCTGTACTGCAAGGGATCCTAACCACACCATAATCTATTCTTCCTCCTCCCCTAGTTGGCTATGGTATTCTACCCAGTTGTTATGACTGCAGATGCATCCATGAAGGACATAGTACAGTTTTGTACCTACCATAAATGTAGATGTCCGAACTGGATAGCATCTGCAGTCAGGATTACCTCCCTCCTTCCCCTCTGTGGTACTCCTAGGGTATTTACCCTCCTAATAGCTAGCTGGTGGGGGGAGTCTCTTATGGTGTATTTGTTTGTATATATGTACATACATGCTTATTTTTTGTGTTTGCCTTCTATCTTTTTGGAAACATTGGCATTTACCCAAAATTTAGCCTTCCAAGAGGGCAACTGGCATCTGGGGCAAGAAACACTGAGGAAAATGGCGTCGGCTGATGCCTTTATACCCGAAGACCAGCAGAGATGACGTCGGGTGAAGTGCGACATCAGCCGAAGCCGGACCCGGACTTTGGAATCCGGCCGACCGAAGGGCTGCCTGACGACAGGACAACCCAGTTGTTATGACTGCAGATGCTATCCAGTTCAGACATCTACATTTATGGTAGGTACAAAACTGTACTTTTTAGTGGCTATAACTTCTTCTAAAAGAGTAGATCAATGTTTGTGCATGTACCTTTAAGAAGCTATCCAAAGGCTTGCGCAAGTCTTTAAATACTGAGCATGTGCGAGTCTGACTGCCATTTTGTAGTAAGCTGTTGAGATGTAAGCATGTATGTATGTAAGGCCTGTCTGTTAACCAGTTTGTTTATGTTTTATGATGCTGCTGTCCATCCTGATGTCTTTTTATGTATTAAAGCATGTAAACTAAATACCCCACCTGCATGTCATCTATGATAGAGAAGGTCGAGTGACATGGTTTCAGAAGTGGGATGTCTAAAGGACATGGTGTCAGAAGCTGCATGTCTAAAATGACAAAGTCAGATGGAATCCAAATCCTTCAGTGTGATTTCGAGAGGCACTAGATTGAACCTGAGGGAATATAGAGGAGTGAATCTTCCCTGCTGTATATGTACAGCAGGGAGTGAATCTTCCCTGCTGTACATATACTTCGCAAAACAGGTCAAAAATTAATTTCAGATGTTAAAACTTGCTCAGCACTGTTTCTTATTTGCAAAATATGAAATGAGGCATCCAGAACATTCTAAATTATATTTGCATAAACCGATATGTACGATATTGATAAAAATATTTGAATTACTATGGAAATTGTTTGAAATAAGGTCCGAATTGCATAAAGCATATAAAATAAGGGGAAGCAACCATATTTTGCAATATGTGCTTAATGAATTAATATTTTTCATATTAGTCAATGATATCAGAGTTATCAGAAGTGTATAAAGTCTTCACATGTTTGTGCAGTATTACAGTAAAATTGTTTCACAGAATGTACCCATTTCAAAGCATATTTCACAAAGTACAGTATTTTGAAGAGTTTACTGTGCATTTGAATGTTATTAAAAGCTCACAGAACAGTTTGTTCATACATACATAATTACAAGGGCCATATTGTCATTGTGTTTGTACATACTTTGTGGGCATGGCAGACAGATTTCAAAAACCCACTGCACTTGTGTTTGACAGTAATATTGCTGAGAACTGGAGTGTTTGATCAAGAGTACAACATTTTCACACAGGGTACATGCTCTGATAAAGATGACCGTACAAAGGCATTTATTCTACTTAATTTAGCTGGGTCAGAAACCATTGAAAGGGAATGTTCATTTATGTATGCACCTGCTATCTATATAGGAGAGGGGGGCAACCATCATATTGTTGTACTAGTTGACATAGCCAGTTTTAGGCACCAGCGAACCCTGCGGTCGCTGGGGGCCCCCTGTTCCCTGGGGGCCCCCAACCACAGCAAGTTATCTTATCCTGATATTTTGTCACATCTGTAAAACCAACAAAAGTTAGTGCAGCAGTCTTGCATACTTAAACTATGAGGGTAATAACTCTTATTTATATCTCCTTTAAAATTCAAAGATATTTCTGGTTGTAGTAATGGTGTTTTGTCAAGTAACAGGCATCAGAATGCCATTAAATATTTTACTACAGACATAGTGCTCCTGGCTTAGTTAAACCCTGCTTTTGGACATTTTCTCCACTAAAACTAACTACATAGCCAGCTTTTTAGTCCCTGCAAAACCATGGCTGCAGGGGGCCCCCTTAATCATTTTTGTCTATGTGGGGGTCCCACAAAAGCTGCTGCTGACTGGGGAAAAATGAGGAATGAAAAATGCATTAATTTCCTAATTATGCTCTTTAACATGAACAGGGCTGTGATATGACCCTGTTAGGATGAAGATGATAATGAACATGAACAATATAAGCACTAGAGGGATCAGCAGCCCAGAGTGACTTACCTCAGTGCAAACTTTGAATTTTAAGAAGAGCTAATGCTTCCGATCATCAGGGATAGTTTCTCTTTCAGGTAGTTTTATAACTAATACCAGAACACCAGATACTATAACTCAATTTCTTTACTTAAGAATTCAGTATAATTCCCAAAAATAATAGAATAAATGCTCAGAATCATAAATATGTTTAAATATTTCTCTAATTCACTTAAAAAGTTACTAGAATAACATATTTTGCATCAACATCTATTTTTGGACAATAAATATAAAACTCAGATGTCTGGATTGATTGACTGTAATCCTGAATGATTTTCCAGCAAATCAGACTTTTTACGATGGATAAAGCAAAAGTATGAACAAAATCAGGGAAGGTCTGTGAAAGTAGGGACAGTGACAAGTATGCATTACTCCTCGATGAAATAAATCTTACTGCTTCTGCTGTTTGATGACTGCTAAACAGCAGTGACTAATCTGGTGTGGCAGTACCAATGTTGCACAAGGCATTGCTGTTTGCTGAAATAAGTACATAACTAGTACTGCTGTGGCTTATGCATGTTAGTGTGTGTGTGTGTGTGTGTGTGTGTGTGTGTGTGTGTGTGTGTGTGTGTGTGTGTGTGTGTGTGTGTGTGTGTAAAAAACATCACTGATTTTTATCTGTGCATGCACCCAATAATGCCAGGACACAGACATTATTCTTGTGCATCAGTAAAAAATGCACCTAACAAGTAATTATATTTCAAAGTAAGACATAACATATATCACAGAACATTCCGACACTTAGATATTCTTGGAGTTTGGTTGCCTCCACTCACCAGACTGTCTAAATGGATAATGGGGACTCCCTTTATCATCCTTGCCTCTATGGGGGCCCCCACCAAAGCTGTTGCTTGTTGGAGAAAAATGTGTCAATTTTCTGAATACGCTGTTTAACCTGAATGGTGCTGAGATATGACCCTTTTAGGATAAAGCTAATAATAGCCTCTGTTTACAACCACACCCATTCTAAAACCAGCCCTGTTGAAATGTGTGTGTGTGTACATAAAGCTGCTCCGGGTTATGAGGGGCTGGAGATTGTGTGGATATTACATCTTTGATTTTCATCACAGTCAAACCTTTGAGGTGCGTACATGAAGTCATTATAGCTTGTGTTTGAGCTGAGGGCATTGTTTCTCACAGACCTCAGAGGTGTACAAAGAAGGTTACTATAGCTTGTGTGAGAGGTGTACTGTCTAGGAGCAACAAATTTGAATATTACTGAAATCATTCTCACAATCACGTACTAGGCACATATACATGTGGCTACCTTTGACAGCTGGGGTGAAGAACATGCTATGTATATGTATATCATCAGTCACTTGAAATATATGACAAAGGCAATTTAAATCTCTGCTTTCATCCCAGTCTAACACCAGAGGGATGCATAGGCAGTGACTTGTCTTTTTTAGAGGGTTAGGGAGGTAAGCAGTATTTCCAGAGAAGACTTAAATATTCTCACAACTACTGGCTTGTTTACTCTAAGCTACAATTTTGTCAGCTTTGAAAATTAAGCCTTGGGCACAAATTATGCCTTGAAAGAAAAAAATAAGACTGACATTCTTTTTTTCTTTATAATTTTTATTTAGGCAACCATTAGAGTAAAATGTTGAGAAAATGCTCTAAAATGCATCCCAGACCATCTGTAAACCTGTGGCTTCTTGGGCCCTGATTTGAGTTATTTCCTAAATGGTTATTACTGGGCTGTCTTGTTCAGGAAAGGTGTGTTGAAGGATGCAAGGAAAACTAAAGCTGAACCACAACAGTGAATTTTTTCCTTAATCATAATTTCTGTTCAAGCTATTATTGGATGAAAAGGTTGTGTAAAATGCACTTCAGAGCATATAGAAAGTTATGGCTTCTTGAAAAAGCTTAGAGTACGGCAAAATGTGAGAAAAGGAAGAAAAGTAATGTGAATGGTATGGGGGAAGCACAAAAGGAGAAGGACTCGGAGGTGAGGACTGAAGGGTGTGTGTGTGTGTGGGGGGGGGGGTGTTGAAATGTAGGTCCAGTAATCATTTCACTTTAAGTCCAGGCCTGTACATAGACTTGTTGCAATGTATCACTGTTGCAGCTAAGTGCCAGTAACTCTAACTGCCTCTTTGTTAGACAGCTCAACATAGTGATAGTGTGATACATAGGCCTGTTGTAATGTAAAAGCTTGTAGCTGCAGGTCTGTCTGTGGATACTACTCCTAAAAGTTTGCAGCATGAAATAAAGGGTTGCTTAGGATGGATGGCATTGTTAGGATGATACTTATACTGGAAGTGCCTAGGGGGCCCCCAACTTGACATTTGCTGGGGGCCCCCAAAATGCTAACACCGGCCCTGCTAGTTGAGTCAAGGGAGGACCCTGAGTGCTTAAAACATAAAATTAGAGAAATGTGTAATCCCCAGACAAATGTTACAATGGAAAGGCACTTATTTTAACACAAGAGATCAAAAGCCTGTTGAAACTTTTGCAGCATGTGTAACTGACTTGAGAAATAAGGCTAAAACCTGTAGATTTGGTAACTTAAGGGATGAGTTAATGAAGGACAGACTTGTGTGTGGTATTAAAGTTGATGTAGTGAGAAAGATTTTGCTTTGTGACAGTGATTTAACTTTGAATAAGGCCATTGAGATTTGTCAGATGAATGAGCTCACAGAAAAGCACACAAATATGCTTACAAATGAGAATAGCTCTAGAAGGCACAGTGATGAAGCTCATATTGATAGTATGCAGCACATGGTTAAAAGAAACAGGCCCAAGCACATAACAGCAACTGTAGCCCCTGAAGCACTCACTGGTAAACCCCAGAGCTTTCTAGCAAGTTTCAGAGTTCGCACAGTCTCAGTAAAGTATGAGTGAGTCAGCAAACTCAAAGCATGGACCCCAACCTAGTTTCATTGTCAGCTGTCATAACTGTGGTGGAAGTCATGAATCTAAAACAGAAAAAATGTTTAGTTTGGTCAACAATTCCACAAATGCAACAAATAGAATAATTTCCACAGATTTTGTAAATCAAAAGGCCCATATTCTATTATCAAAAGGGAACATTTTAAGAAATGAATTGGTCAATTAGAGAGCTGCAACCCTACTCTTTATGTCGATGGTGTGTCAGTGCTTCATGAAACAGTTAATGCAGTAGATTTAAGGGCAAAGAATGAAGTATTTTGTACTGTCTGGATAAATGGCAAACCCATAGAGCTGAAAGTTGATACAGGTTCCAAGGGCAATGTTATGTCAGCAGAGACATTTGCTAGAGTGTGTCATGTTGAAAGGCTTGATTTGGCAAGGTGTGCGAAGCTTGTTGCTTATGGAGGTGAAGAAATTCAAACAGAAGGCTCAATAGTGCTTTCATGTTACTGTGCTGGGAGATACTATGACTTGTTATGTTATGCAGTCAAAAGGCACATCCAGTCATTATTAGGGCTTGGAGACAGTTTCAAAATGGGACTGCTTTCATTTAATAAGGAGGTCCACCAAGTTAACTTAAAAGACCACTACTCTAATTTCACCCAGTACATTTTTTCCACCTATGCTGATCTTTTTGAAGACAAACAAGGCAAAGTTCCAGTTGTGTACCCCATGAAGTTAGATCCAGAGGTCAGTCCAGTTATCAGGCCAGCACGTAAAGTTCTAATAGCCATGCAGGATAGAGTCAAGGGCGACCAAGATAAAATGGTGTGACGGGGTGATTTGTCTAGTTGAAACTCAAACTGAATGAGTATCTTCCATGGTGGAACCTTGTAAGAAAAGCTCATATGTTATCAGAATTTGTATTGATTCACAAGATATGAACAAAGCACTTAAAAGACCTCATCATCCAGTGTGCATACTCAATGAAGTCACAGCCTTGATGCCATATGACACTGTTTTTTCTGGCTTAGATGTAAAGAGTTTATTTTTGTAAATTCAGCTTGACAAAAAATCCTCATTGCTCACTACTTTCAGTACTTCATTTGGCAGGTACAGATTTTTGAAAATGCCATTTGGGATAAATTCTGCAAGTGAAGTATTTAAGCGTGCAATGGAGAACATTTTTTGTGGGTATCCTTGTGCTATTATAGTAGACGACATACTGGTAGGAGGTCATGATGAAGCTAAACATGTCAGAAACCTCAGGAAAGTTCTAAAAAGGGCACATCAAGTGAGTCTTAAGATCAATCAACACAAATGCAAATTCAGGCTGCAAGAAGTTACTTATGTTGGTCATTTATTTACTAGTACAGGCCTTCAACCAGACCCTTCAAAACAAACAGCCATTCTTGAGATGCCAGCTCCTGACAGTGTTCAAGCCCTACAATGTTTTATTGTTATGGTTATCTATCTAGGCAAGTTCATTCCAGACTGGAGCCAACTTTCAGCACTGCTCAGAGAGCTGACACATAAAGATGTATCCTGGTCTTGATTAGAGCAACACCAAAGAGCATTTGAAGTCCTGAAACAGAGAATTGCTAATCCACCAACTTGCAGATACTGTGATGTTCACAAACTAGTTACATTTTCCTGTGATGCTACGAAATTTGTTCTAGGTGCTGTCATTCTATAAGAGGACCAACCTGTTGCCTATGCATTGAGAACTCTACCCAAACTGAAATGCAGTATACCCAGATTGAGAAAGAGCTTTTGGCAATTGTGTTTGCATGTTCGAAGTTCCATGATTATGTTTATGGTAGACCTATCCAGATCGAAACAAAACACCAACCTTTAGTCATTATCCTGAGAAAGCCTATGCATTCATCTCCAGCCTGACTGCAACATATGATGCTGAGTTGTCTGGTGTTCCAATTTCAATCTTGTCTACAAGAAAGGCAAACTTCTTTATCTTGCTGATGCATTATCGAAATCACCCAGAATCACCACAGAACAGCATGAGAATGAGAACCTTGATTTTGAAGTCATGAAAGTGAGAAATTTTTCTTCCACATGTCTTGATGAGTTGCGAGATCACACAGCCACAGATACAGTTTTACAGAAGTTCAACCACTTTATCAGTCAGGGATGGCCAGTTAAAGCAATCTAGTTTACCTCAAGAAGTGCAACCTTGTTTTCCATACAGAGATGAGATTTAGTCTGACAATGGTATCATTATTAAATGTCCGAAAGTAATTGTTTCAAAATCTTTGCAACAAGAGTACATTACTGTCTTGCATCTGGTCACCCAGGAGTTGATGCTACCAAAAGAAGGGCGAGAGAACTAGTATTTTGGCCTTCTATGTCACAAGACATTGAGAGAGCAATTTCATCTTGTTCCATGTGTAATAGTATTAAGCCACATTAACATAAAGAACCACTTCATCTGAACCAGATTCCAGAACTACCTTGGTCGACAGTTGCCACCTACATCTTCAAGTGGAATGATCAACATTATTTGGTGTTAGTAGACTCTTACTCCAATTGGTTCAAGATAAACCTACTTCCTAACATAGCATCCAGTACTGTCATTTCTAAGATGAAGCATCATTTTGCATTACATGGTAGTCTGCACAAAATTATTTCTGACAATGCAATGCAGTTTACAAGCCAACAGTTCAAAAGATTTACTGAAAGATGGGACTTTCCTCATGTCACAGCTAGCCCTAAGTAATCCCAGTCAAATGGTTTGGCAGAACGTGCAGTTCAAAGTGCAAAACAGTTGCTTGAGAAATCAAAACATGGTAATAGTGATATTTTCTTGAAATTCTCTCTTGAATCTCAGAAATCTTCCTTGTGATAAACATCGTGGTTCACCTGCTCAGAGGCTTCTATCGAGACAAACCAGAACCATATTACCAATCAGTAGCCAGTTGTTAGTTCCCTGTCTCAAGAACAACAGGTCAGTGAAAACCAATCTGTTGAAGAAGCGCCTAACCTAGAAGTCCTACTCCGATGAAACCAGCAAACTGGTCAATCCATTACAAGAAGGATAAGTGGTAAGTATGCAAATGTCCAAATGTTATGATTGGAATGGTGCCGTGAAGAGTATTTGCCCAGAGCCGAGATCATACATTGTGGAATCACAAGGAGCAGTCTTGAGGTGGAATTGGAAACATTTGAGACCAGTGTCTGAGCCTATACCACAGCACATAACCTGTGAGAAAGACTGTTTATCTCACAGTGAGTTGTCTGGTGTTCCAATTCCAGTCGAAGTTCCAGAGGACATTCCCATTCCTGTGAAGAATCCAGAAGTTCATGATATGAGTTGTTCACTTAAGACTGTCCCCGTTGTTAAATTTGGTCCAGATTATTATGTTACGAGATTTGGTTGCATCTCTAAACCTGTAATAGATACAAAGCAACTTGGACATGAACATTGTGTTTTGTTTCTAATGTCTATAGTAATGCAAATCTAACTCTAGTATTGTTTATACAAAGGGGAATCTTTTTAAGACGGAGGATGTAGATCAGTGCATGTGTATGTACTATTAAGAAGCTATCCAAGGGCTTGCACAAGTGTATGAATACTGAGCACATGCAAGTCTGACTGCCATTTTGTAGTTAGCTGTTGAGATGCAAGCATGTATGTATGTAAGGTCTGTCTGTAACCAGTTTGTTTGTATTTTATGATGCTGCTATCCATTCTGATGTGTTTCTGTGTATTAAAGCATCTAAATGAAATACCCCACCTGCTTGTCATCTATGTTAGAGAGAGACGAGCGACAGCTCCCATCTCCATTCTTGACTAAATCAAGGTCTCCAACCCTATCTACTCGGTCTACCAGGAGTTTGTCTGATGATGATATGGATAGGGTAGTGCAGAGGCTTCTGAGGCGGAGGTGTGTACATATTCATTAAGGATATCCACACCTCCAGGCTAGTTGCTCAGCATAATGCATCCAAGGTTATTCAAGTGTAACTAACTCTGGGCAAAACTGCAATCCAAATTGTAGCTTGCTGCAGATCCCCCACCATGCCTCAGGATTCCCACTCCTCTTTTCTTGATGTACTGGAAAATATTAGGGTTCAACCAAACACCCTAATAATGGGAGATTTCACCTACGCCACCGTTAACTGGGAAAACTACTCATGTACCAACTCCTTCGCTCAACACTTTCTGGAATTCATAAATTCCAATGC
The DNA here is from genome assembly GCF_019279795.1 of Protopterus annectens. NCBI lineage: Eukaryota > Metazoa > Chordata > Ceratodontiformes > Protopteridae > Protopterus > Protopterus annectens. The sequence goes on from NC_056738.1 coordinate 320,910,530, forward strand.
CCTGGATCAACTTATCCACACCCCCACCAGGGCAACAATATCCTAGACCTACCAACATGAGTGACCGGTGTTCCACACCTGAAGTCAACTCCTCGGTCTGAATGAGCATATTTCCATTAGTCCAATTTTAAAACTGAAGGCATTGGAAAGATTAAAATATATATATATATATATATATATATATATATATATATATATATATATATATATATACATACACATATATATACACATATATATATATATATATATATATATATATATATATATGTATATATATATATATATATATACGTATATATTTCTCCATTATGTATTTTAACATTTTAAACAATTCACATGTTCAGTATTTATTATGTTAATGTGCATTTATGTTTCTTAACATTTTCTACTATATCTAGTTTTTAGTATTTAATTATTTATTATTTATTATTTAACATATTCAACATGTTTAAATATTTATTGTACATTGTCATTTTATGAAGCAGTTCTTATATATAGTGTATTTTTAGGGTGGTGTGTTCCATGAACTTTGTCAGTTTGTATATTTTGTCTGCTTTTTAAATTTGGTGACTGCAAATATTGTGCTTTTAATGACATAACTGATTAGTTCATGACTGGGTGGAACTTCCTGTTTGAACTTACATTGCCCACCTGATCATGAAGGGATTCACATCCAGATCTAGTGAGGTCATTGTTCCCCTGTACTCTTCACTTATCAGACCAATGATCGAGTACAATGCCCCATTCGGGATGTATCTCACCCGACATCTGCAGCAATTGGAGAGACCCCAAAAGTTCCTCACCAAAAGGATAAAGGGACTCCAAAATCTGTCATATGCTGCCAGATTGAAGAAACTCCAGCTCTATTCAGTCGCATACCGTCTGCTCAGAGGTGACATGTGCCTGACATACAAGGCCATGTCCAACCTCGGAATTAATGGACATCCTCCACCTCAAAAAATCCAAATCCACCAAAACCACTAGAGCAAGCGACTTAAACCTTAGCACGGATATAAATAGGACGTGCTGGAGGGATAGATTTATCACTCAGAGACTCCCTATGCTGTGGAATAAAATCCCGGTCCATGTGAGGCAGAGCACCTCGCTGACTCTGTTCAAGAGAAATCTAGACCTGTGGATGGGAGATCGTAGGTTTACCCCGGGAATCATCTCTGTGTCACTACTGGACAGAGGCACAACAAACTAATGGGCACAGTATTTTTTCATATAAGGGGTGGCGTAAGCCACAAAAATTTGGGCTAGGCTTATAAATGCCTTAGGGCAGATAGCCTAGTATAAACCTATGAACCTATGAACCTATAAAATGGAAGTAACTATGTGGGGTAAATTGTCTGATGAAGTCTAGATCTTTCTGGATGAAAGCGCTCATCCTTGGATTTTTATGTTCTGAAGTTAATAAAGTGGATTCTGCATTCTACAACTGTGTGGTGATTTGCAGCCTGCATTACTTTGAGTGGGTTCAATCCAGCTTCTTCTTCTGGCTTTTGTGTTTATCTGCTTCAGTTTGTACTTTGTGACTTCTTTATTTTTCCATTGTAAGGCTGCCATAGTGTTTTAAAGTGCTTTTTAGTGTGTTTTTTTTCTGTCAAAAAAGAAAGATCTGATGTTATCAATTTTCATTCTGGCCTCAACCTGTGGGTTCATTTCCAATCCTCAGATCCAACTTGGTCGCTACAATAGCTCGTGGGAACCAAAAACTCTCGAGGTCATCCCTTACCCACAACGCACCTATCCCAATTACCTCAGATCTCGTTTGTCGCTTTGTGAGTTAGACATGGTGCCATATTCTCTCGAGCCAGATAAGTGATTTATTTCATTATCTTTCTATTATAACCCTTATTTTTTCCTTTTTCTTCTTCTTAATTAAACCTTACCCTATCATATGATATTAATCTTAAATACTATTGCTAGTATCTGCCATTATAAACCTCTCTGTAGTTCATTCTTCCTGTCTCCTGTACACATTTGTGCAGCTCTAAAATATCATTGATATTCCTCTCTCTTATTGTCTCCTCAATACTTTCGTATAGCTCTAAAATATCATTGTTGATATTTCTCTTTCCTGTTCTTAAAAACAGTTTTTCTGCCTTTCCTTACCTTATTTATTGAGAGCACACACATCTGTGTGTGTATGTGTGTGTTTGTGTGTGTGTGTGTGTGTGTGTGTGTGTGTGTGTGTGTGTGTGTGTGTGTGTGTGTGTGTGTGTTTGTGTTGCTGCCTCTTTAGAATAGCAGATAAAGGAAAAGGCTCTGTGAGAAATGTGATCACAAAAATCCCTTACTCTGACACATATCTTCTATGTGCATATTGTTTGGACCCCTCCATTTTCAGGAGGACTGCTCTATTTGCCACTCTTTTAGCCATCAAGCTCTTGTAGAAAAGAAAAACAAGTTGATTGTTAAAGGACTTCTTCCCTCCTCTTTCAGGGAGGCCATATCGGGAATGACTTCTTTACCAAAAACAAAACATAAAGATAAATCACACATTTCTAGTCCTGAGAGAAGTTCTTTGACTTTAACTTCTCTTTCAGTTCCGAGCTTGAAGAAGGCAAGAATTTCACTTCAGTCTTCTTGCTTGGATCTGAGAACCAAATTGCCCAAACCTTCGGCCCTTATGGAATCTTCGGAACCAGAGAGTGTTACAAGTACATCTTCTGATCCGCTTCTGATCTGACCTTGTCTTTGGTTCCAGTAGTTCATAAAAAAATATATATTTTGGTGTCTAGTTCTTCAGAACTGATGACTCAAGTAAAAGATTCATCTTCCACTGCCTTTTTCATCCCTAGGACTCAATAGTCACCATCAGTAGATCCATTTCCAGACAGATTTCCTTCTCCTTTCTTGGAACAACCCAGGTCTCCATCGGATAGTGTAGAGAGATTGGTGAGGAAAATTCTCTGTGTGCAAGGTGTGACAGGGGTCACCTCGGTTCCTACCCCCATGGGTCAGGGATTTCAATTTTCAACTACCCCTCCTATAATTCCTCCGATAACTTCACTTGAAGCTTCAGAGACACTTGTTCTGAGCTGTCGAGTACCTACTACGTCGGCTCTGAAGATATCCTTATCTCCGGATCTCTCTGAGTTCTTCAGTTAAATCAGAACCAGAGACCTCTTGGAGCTGTGTCTGTCCTGTCAGATGTTCTTCGTGTTTCACTATTGCAGTCATTACATTTGGGTAATCTGCTGGCAGGTTGCCCTCAGTCAGCCTGATTAACAAAGTCTTGGGTCCTGCATCGGTTGCTGTCCCTTCTTCCATGGTGTCAGGTCATCAGGGGTATAAAACACGCAGCCGACACCATTACATCAGTCTTTCTTGCCGCGCGGTGGCCGAAGCAGAAACAGTTTGCAAGTGCCAGTCGGCCGACTCCTGAAATTTTCATTTTCGAGTTTCAGATCTGAAGTCTTCAACTAAAAAGCTAAGTACCCCATTGGTGAAGCTTTTTCTTGCTCCTTACCGATGTCAGTAAAAGTAAATAGTTGCATTACTTGTGGGAAGCAAGTACTTCATAAGGATTTTCATTTGTACTGTATTCCTTGCCTAGGCCCTGACCACAATGTACCTTGCTGTCGGTTTTGTGCTTTATTTAATCAATGCACTATCAAACGTCGGTACAGTTTTGCTTCTAAATATTTTGTCTCACACTTTAATTATCCAGAAATGTTGTCGGTTAGCAATCTGACTACCAGAATACCTAAAAATCCCAAAGAAAAAGACAGAGACAGGCCGTTGAGGTCCAAAACTGCCGACGATGCTTCTCCTAAGCCAGTCACCAGTTCACCGGTGCTCAGTGAGGCGCTTTCGTAGCCCCTGATACCCACTTCTTCTGATTCACAGACCTCTACTGAGACCCATTCGGAGTCCAGTATACTGCGAGATGCTTCAGTTATGAAACCCGTGGATGTCTGTACCTTGGATGGGTCCGGAGCCGCTGTGCAGGCACCGGCTTCTGAGGGTGTTTTCAGGCCTACAGATTTGTATATTAGACCGATGCCGTCTTCAAAACTAAGGCCAAAATCTCGACCTATGCCTAAAACACCGATGCCTGGGCTACATGTGCAGGCACCTATGCCTAAAAAACAAATTGTCAAAATGGCTGAAGATTTAATTACTCTGATCAGGGGTAGTCACCCCCCCCCCTTCTAAGAGGCCTAGGGAAGACATTGATTATGAATCTTCTGAACAGGATTCTATTTCCCCTGACTATTCTAATGAATAGCAATTGTCTATACCTACTTATGAGGACTCTGATGCAGAAGATTTCATTCCTTCTGCTTCTCCCCCTGAGGACTTTTCTTTTGGGGAAACTTTGCATACCTTAAGGGAACATTTTCACTGGGAAAGTCAGGATTTTTCAGAATCTAAAAAGAGATTTGGGGATTTTCTTCTTCTTCCTTAACATAGGCCTTTGGCTATACCTCCTGCTCTAGACATTGTTGATGATGTTTTTTCAGAATCTAGTATGGCTCCTGATTCTGTGCCTCCGGCTCCTTGTAAGCCAGACAGATACTACAGGGTTCCTGATCCCCACAAATTCCTTTTCAAAAATCCTGTTGCAGATCCTGAAACCATTTCTCAGGGTCCCAAGGGCATTAAGGCTTCTACTTCTAAAAATCCTACCCCTTCTGATAGAGATTCCAGGGCGCTGGATAGATGGGGTAAGAAGGTTTACACCTCTGCAACCCTGGCAATCAGACCTTTAAACTGTCAATTTCATATGGTAAAATATCAGCAGCATATCATGGGACTGCTTAAACAGAAAATGATGTTGATTTCTGACTGTGTGAAAAATAAAGATTTACAGGATTTATTACATTCAGCTGAACAAGTTGGAAAACATACTTTGCAGTGTGGTTTTGATTGTTTGGAGGCCTCTTGCAGGGCTGCTGTAACTGGGTCTGTGCTAAGAAGGCATGCTTGGCTCAAAGAGCAAAATCTGCCTGACCATGTTAAAGCAAAATTGTTAGATGCTCCTTTACAACAGGAGCGTTTCTTTGGTAATAAGGCTGAAGAAGTCCTAAAAAAGATGGAAGATAAAGCTAAATCTATGCAAACTGTGAAAGATTTCTTACAAGTACAACCTCCAAGATTTAGTAGACACTGTCCTACTAAGAACTGGTCCTTTCCAGTTCCTTCGAGAGCCACTCAAGTCAAACCCAGACATTCCAAAGGCACCAAGTTTCAGTCCCAAGGGACTTTCAGAACAAAACAATGGGGTGCCTCCTCTTCCAAATCTGGAAACAACAAGACACCTCCCTATGGTAAGCAATTTCAATGACTTCCCTTTAGACTTACCAAGCACTTATCTTTTAGCCACCCTTTTGGGGGGAAAGCTGGCTCTACATGCAATAAAATGGCAACTTATAACCCAGGACAAATGGGTTTTAAATATAGTATCCCAGGGATACAGATTTAATTTCCAAACATTGCCAATTCCAAACGAATGGCCAGACCTGCCCCCAATCAGTGGGCAGAGGCCCAGAAACAAGTGCTTTCCCTCATGAACATGGGGGCTATTCAACTAGTGCCAGAAGAGGAAAAGGGACAAGGTTCATAGGTTCATAGATTAGTACTAGGCTAACTACCCTTGTGGGCCATTTCAAGCCTAGCCAATTACCCCATGTGAGAATCAAACCCTGCACCTTGTGTCTGTAAGGTAAACACCTTAACCATTATGCCATCCTCCCATCTATTCATGACTTTTCCTGGTACCCAGAAAAGACAAATCATGGCGTCCAATTCTGGACTTATCTACTCTAAACACCTTTCTGGACATCCCAAAATTCAAGATGCTGACACTTCACCAGTTACTTCTTATGCTAGGCAAAGATGCCTGGTTGGCAACTCTAGATTTAAAGGAGGCTTACCTGCATATCCCAGTCAGGGAATCTTGCATAAGATACCGCCGCTTCAAAGCGGGCTACTTGCATTACCAATTCTCTGCACTGCATGTTGGCTTATCTACTGCGCCCAGGGTCTTTACAAAGTGCCTGGCTCCAGTAATTACATTTTGCAGGCAAAGAAATATTCAAATATATCCATACCTGGACGATTGTCTAATTCAGGCAGAAAACAAGGACATTCCTCTAAAACATCTGGCATTTGGAAAAAGGGTACTAACTTGTCTAGGGTACACTATAAACAAAAAGAAATCGGAACTGGTACCCTCTCAAAAAATTATATTCCTGGGTGCAAGCTTGAATACAACTGCCCAGATGACTTTCCTTACGCCAGAGAAGCAAATTCATTTGGCGACTTACTTCAAACAAGTGGCCACAAAAACCCTGCTTTCTGCAAGGCAAATACTGCAAGCCTTGGGGTTCATGGCCTCCTGCATTCTTCTAATTCCATATGCAAGACTGCATATGAGGAAACTTCAGTGGTACTTAAAAAGTCTATGGAGTCAGCATTGTCACAGCCTTTAAACAATGATAACTATCTTACCTTGCCTGCAACTAGAGTTCCTATGATGGGCAGAGGCCTACCACCAAAACAAGGGACTGCCAATCACACTACCCCCTGCCACCCAAACCCTAATGCATCAGAGTATGCTTGGGGGGCACTTCTGGCAGGGAAGTGCATTCAGGGCAAATGCAGTCCAAATCAAATGCACCTTCATATCAATCAAAAAGAAATGCCAGCTGTACAGAATGCAGTGACAGCCTATAAGGACTACCTTCATCCAGGGCAATTAATGATAAAGACAGACAACATCATGGTTATATGGTACATAAACAAGCAGAGGGGTACACACTCCTACCCCCTTTGCAGACTAGCCATGGCATTGTGGAACATGGCCTTGACCTATCAAGTACAACTATAAGCTCAATTCCTGCCAGGAAAGCTGAACACTCTGGCAGAAGAACTAAGCATAAATCTCATGGACCCACACGAATGGAAACTGGAACCACGTTTTTTCAACATGTTGACACACAAATGGGGGAGCCCAGACATAGATCTTTTTGCCTCACCCCAGAACTATCAGTTGGACAAATTTTGCACAAGAACTCTTTACAAAAAAGCTTGGAAAGTGGATGCTCTATCCTTCAGCTGGAAAAAAACTGTCAGTCTATGCCTTTCCCCCTCTGCCTCTGCTCAACAAAATTCTACTAAAAATCAAACAGGACAAACCAAAAATAATTTTGATTGCTCCAGATTGGCCTCACCAACACTGGTACCCACTCCTGCGCAATGTGTCATACCTTCCACCGTGGCACCTGCCTCAGACACCTTACTTACTGTCTGAGCAGAACAACGAGATTCTGCACACTCAGCGCCAAACTTTGAATCTTGCAGCATGGCTAATCACCTAAATTCACCATTAGCATCCCTCAGCAAACCTGTGATGGATGTCATTTTGAAGGCGAGAAGACCTAGTACTAGAAAATCTTAGGCTGACAAATGGAAAAGATTATGTGCCTGGAATCAATCTCAAGGGATGAGCACAGCAGTGCCCAACATTCCTCAGATTTTTCAATACTTAACTGAGATGCTTGAGAAGAGCCTGTCCTTTTCTTCCATAAAAATCCATGCCTTAGCCATTTCAGCTCATTACAACACAGAGTCTCCCCTCTTCTCTTATCCCCTCTAAAGCAGTATCTCAGAGGGGCCAAAAACTTAAGACCACCCAGAAGAGCTCCAACCCCTTCCTGGGACCTCAATTTTATATTGGAGAAGCTCACTCTCCCTCCTTTCGAGCCAGCTGCTACTGCAGACTTAAAATTTCTCTCCTGAAAAACAGCTTTCCTTTTAGCAGTCACTTCAGCTTGAAGATTTTCCAAATTACAGGCTCTTATGGCAGTGGAGCCTTTCATCATTTTTCATGCAGACAGGGTATCTCTCAGGACCAATCCATCTTTCATGCCTAAGGTGGTATCCAGTGTGGCTCTTAATCAGACCATTCATTTGCCAACTTTCTTTCCTAATCCACAGAACAAGGGGGAGCGGATTCTGCATTCATTGGATGAACACAGACAACTTAGATTTTACTTAAACAGGACAAACTCTCAAAGAAAATCTGAACAACTGCTGGTGGCAGCAGGGGCAGAGGGAAAGGCTGTTTCAAAGCAAACCATTTCCAAATGGATAAGCCATTGTATTCATTTCTGCTATATGCACCATGGAAAAACTATCCCCCAGGATATCAGATCCCATTCCACCAGGGCTGCATCTACCAGGGACATTCTAGAAGCTGCTACCTGGAGCTCTCTTCATTCATTCACCAAACATTACTATTTACCACTTTTCTCTAAATCCAGAGCTGGCTTTGCCACTGCTGTCCTGCAGGGCCTTATAGATGGCCTTATGCTGTATTATTCCCCTCCACCCAACCATAGCTTTGGGAATCTACCCAAATGTAATGACTGCAACAGTGAAACACGAAGAACATAGTACAGTTGTGTACACTTACCATAAATGTAGATGTTCGAGTGTATTCACTGTTGCAGTCCTGGTTACCCTCCCTCCAGCCCCCTATTTTTCCCTGGCTATACCTCTACTTTGTTTCATTATGCTTTAAAAGCCCTTTTGGTGTATTTGCTTTTGGGACTGGAGGTATATTTTTTGTGTTTTTAATTTTATTTGCTCCCCATTTGGGGGGCAGCTGACATCTGGGGCAAGAAAAACAGATGTAGTGGCTTCGGCTGCATGTTTTATACCCCTGACGACCTGACGTCATGGAAGAAGGGACAGCAACCGATGCAGGACCTAAGACTTTGTTAATCATGCCAACTGAGGGCAACCTGCCAGCAGATTACCCAAATGTAATGACTGCAACAGTGAATACACTTGGACATCTACATTTATGGTAAGTATACACAACTGTACTTTCTGAGGGGCTGGATTTGACTCCTATTTTTTTGGAGCCTTTTCTGCACCTTGGGGCTTCGGCATGGATCAGCTCTGCTCTGGCTTCTGCCTCAGGAAGGATTTCTTGTGTGTGGGAAGGGACTACATCTCTGAGGCCTGCCCTCTTGGATCCAGGGTCCTTTCCTTGTCTGGGTGGATCTGCTTTCGAGGCTGTGGAGAGAGCCTTGTTTGTATTAGTCAGTCAGTCAGTTCTTTCCCTCTTGGAACAGCCAACTTTGTCACATTTTTGTTCAGAGCCTCAACCATTGCTTCCACCAGGAAAGCATGTACCAAAGCCTCAGGTTTCCCAGCAGGATGCCCCCTCTTCTTCTGATACCTCCCCAGACCACCCCACTGAGGAGGTCCATAGGAAGAAGAAGGAGTGCAAGAGGAAGCACTTGGACTGTCTGAAAAAAATCTATCACAGAAGACACGGATTTTGATGAGTGAAGGATCCTCAAGGTTACCTCCTGATGATGACTCATTTGGAGACATCCTAGAAATCCTTAAGCAGAGAGGTGACTGAATGTCCACCAGTCCTTCATCTGAGGAATCAATGTACCTGCAGGCCTTTGGTACCCACTCATCTACTTCCTGGGTAACTCCACCCACCTATGAGCTCATTGAGTTGCTCTCTCGGTGGGCATGGAAGGCCCCTGATTCCACTGAGCCGAACCGCAGAGACCGGACAAAGTTATCACTGCCTCCATGTATAGAACAGTTTGTGTGTTGTACCTTTAAGAAGTGTTTCAAAGACAGCACATGCATATAAATAGCAAGCATGTGCTAGCTTCCATGCCATTTTGAGAGTGCAGGCAGAGAGTGAGCATGTATGAGTGTAATAGCTAGTTTGTTTATAAGTTTATCTAAGTTAAAGTTATTAAGCCTCAATCCGGATGTGTTTGTACATAATAAAGCTGCTTGAACAGAACCCACAGATGTTTGGCTGTTTTATCCTGACCAGAAGAGTGACATGGTGTCAGAACCAGGATTCCATAGACTGCTTTTCAGAGCTACGAGCTGCAGTGTTAACAGTGAAGGTAAAGTAAGTGAACCAAGTACAAAAAAGGGCCAGAAATTAACTAAAGGTAGTGAAAACTTGCACAAATTATTTATTTATTAAAAAGATAAAACAGAGCATTGCAAGGGAACAGAATGTATTATTAAGCAAATGAGAGGCACAAAAATGTATTAATTAAGCGAAATGTTTAAAATTAAGATATTTGATAAAATGATTATCAGAAAAGCACATAAGGGGGTTGGAATTACCTTGGAATTACAAAATGAACATGTTTAAATTAAAACAAGGATGTTTAGAGTAAAACAAGCACAAGAAAAATATAATGGGCATGAAAAAAGATTAAACAAGCAAAACAAATGTAATAGATGGGCAAAAAAGGGCACATTAAGCATACATAAAGCCAGGTGACTACAGTTTTTTTGGCAAGATGCTGTGTTTTGGCAGAAACTAGTATTTCACATTGATTGAATCTATTTAGGGCAAACCTAGAGTTAATCAAAGAATCTCAAATTGTGTAAAAGTGCTTACAGTGTGTGCTTATTACTGTGCATTTATTCCAAAGAGTTTATGTGTGTGCAAAGTGCAATTATTTTGTAAAGTGCTGTCAAAATACAGCCATTTCGAAAAGTTTCTTGTGCTGGGTGTGTCTATTCACAGAGTGCCGCCATTATAGAGTGTTTCTTGCACTGTACAGAGTTATTTGGCAAAGTACAGCCATTTTGGAAAAGTTTCAGTGTGCTGCGTACTGTTTATTCGCAAAGTGCAACTACTTCGAAATGATTTTTATTCTGAACTTCTTTTGCCCAGTCTATTCGCAAAGTGCAGTTATTTTGAAATGTTTCTTACACTGATAAGAGGTGGTTTCTTACAGTACAGTGATTTCAAGAGTATTCTTGTGTCCAGGAGATGTATTTCACAAAGTTCAGTTATTCAGAGGCTTGTTGTGCTATTGGGCATAGTTACAAATACTGGCATAAATTTCTGCCATATGTATATGTGTGTGTGTGTTCATGCACACTTCCAAAAACCTTCACTGGTATGTGTTAATATGGCAGAAGCATTTCACAGACCAGGTCCACTTGTATTTGATCAGACTTTTGTAGAGAATTGGAGAATATTTGAGCAAGACTATGATATTTTTAAACAAGCAGCTTATTCTGACAAAGATGCATGCATCAGGGCATTCATTTTGCTAAACTTTGCTGGGTCAGAGGCCATTGAAAGAGAGCGCTCATTTGTGTATGCACCAGCAGTATATGACGGAGAAGGGGAAATCCGTCATATTGTTGTACAGGCTGAATCAAGGGAAGACCTTGAATGTTTAAAACACAAATTCAGGTAAATGTGCAACCCTCCAGACAAATGTTACATTAGAGAGGCATTTGTTTTACATAAGAAATCAAAAGCCAGGAGAAACTTTTGCAGCTTGTATTACTGACCTGAGAAACAAAGCTAAAACATGTAGGTTTGGTGATTTAAAAGATGAGTTAATACAGGACAGGCTTGTATGTGGTATTAATAGTGCAGCAGTGAGAAAGATTTTGCTTCGTGACAGTGATTTAATGCTGAGCAAAGCTACTGAGATTTGTCAAGTCCATGGAGTTACAGAAAGGCACACAAGTATGCTTGCAAGTGATAAGAGCATGGTTTCAGTAGGCTCCAGAGCAAATGTAGACAGCATGCAACACATGGCTAGCAGAAGCAGGCCTAAGCACATGGCAGCTGTAACCCCTGCAAGTGTGGCAGGTAAAACCCATAGTTTTCCAGCAAGTTCTAAGACTAGTTCAGTGAAAAGGATATGCTCAGTGCAGTACAAGGGTGAGTCAGCAAAACCCAATTCAAGCTTTATTTTTGAGTTTCATGATTATATTTATGGTCGAGCTATTCAGATTGAAACTGATCACCAACCTCTTATCACAATTTTAAAGAAGCCTATGCATTCAGCTCCAACGAGATTACAAAGAACAATGCTTAGGTTGCAAAATTACAACTCCAAAATTATATATACAAAAGGCAAACTTCCTTATCTGGCTGATACCTTATCCAGATCACCCAGAAGTACAATGGAACAGCTTAATGCAGAGAATTTTTACTTTGATGTCATGGAAGTGCATAATTTTTCTACCACTGGACTTGATGAGCTGAAAGATCATACAAAGACTGATCCAGTTTTGCAAAAGCTCAACCGCTTCATTAATGTTGGATGGCCGTCAAAGCAATCTAGTGTACCGCCTGAAGTGCAAACTTATTTTCCTTACAGAGATGTGATATTGATAGAAGATGGCATTATTTTCAAAGTCCTAATATTATTTTTCCTGCTTCCTTACAATGTGAATCCAACCAGATTTTGCATTGTTGTCACCCAGATTCAGAATCTACCAAAGGAAGGGTGAGATGACTAGTATTTTGGCCTTCTCTAGCAAAAGATATTATAAAGTACTTACTTCTTGTTCAGTATGTAATTGTACTAAACCGCATTTGCAAAAAGAACCACTTCAGCTAAGTCAAGTTCTTGAACTACCTTGGTCAACAGTAGCCACTGATATATTCGAGTGGAGCAATCAGCAGCATTACTTAGTGTTGGTAGACTGTTTGAAATCAGTTTACTACCTAACCTAACGTCCACTGCTGTTATCACCAAGTTGAAACATCATTTCTCAGTCCATGGTAGTCCACACAAAGTTATTTCTGAGGTGGTACCCAATTTATCAGTCAGTTGTTCCAAAAATTTGCAAAAGAATAGGACTTGTTACTCGTAGTCCAGAATACCCACATTCAAATGGACTAGCTGAACATGCAGTACAGAGTGCAAAGGAATTACTAGAGAAGTCAAAGCATGATAACACTGATGTCTTTTTGAATTTACTCAGTCTCCGAAACATACCCTGTTATGATATACTTGGCTTGCCTGCTCAGAGACTTCTATCCAGGCAAATCAGAACAACATTGCCTATCAGTTCCATGTTGTTGAGGCCTAAAGCTAAGAACAATAGAACAAGCAGAGCCCAACTATTCAGAAAGTATTCTTTCCATAAGTCCAGCTATGATAAATCGAGCAGATTTATTCATCCATTGAAAGAAGGAGAGACAGTGAGGATACAAACGGCGAAAGGTTTCGATGAGATTGGTCAGGTATATGTGCCAAGCCGAGATCCTACTTCGTGGAATCTGAAGGTGTAGAGTACAGGAGAAATCGCAGATATCTTCTTCCTGTATCAGAATCAATATCGCAGCATTGTTCCTGTGATACAGAGTTTAGATCTCAGAGCAATCCAGACAATGTTCCTGCTGCAGAACGTGTCTTAACTTCTACTTCCGTTCCTGACGATGTTTCTGATGCCCACAAAGTTGAACATTCAGTAGAGACAGTTCCAGTTGCTAGACTTAGTTCTAATTTCTATGTCACATGATTTGGCTGTATTTCCAGACCTAGTGTGAAGTACACAGCAACCTGGACATAATTGTCTATATGTATTTAGTTCTGTATAATTGCTTGGCAAAAAAGTATTTGTATGAATTGCATGTCAGTTAATGTCATCAATAGTGCATGACTCATTTCTCATATAGGGAGGGTGTAGAGTAGTGTGTGTGTTGTACCTTTAAGAAGCATTTCAAGGACAGCACATACATGTAAATAGCAAGCACATGCTAGCTTCAGTGCCAGTTTGAGAGTGCAGCCAGAGAGTGAGCATGTATGAGTATGATAGCTAGTTTGCTTATACGTTTATCTAAGTTAAAGTTATTAAGCCTCAATCCTGATGTGTTTGTACATAATAAAGCTACTTGAACAGAACCCACAGATGTTCTTCTGTTTTATCCTAACCAGACAAGGGACACTGAGAATAAGCCATTCTGGACAAAAGGTTTGCCTGTGGATGCCATGGTTGTGGAGGCAGCCACAAAAAAAGAATTAGCAGAGGAAAGTTCCTCTATCCATCCTCCAGACAAGGAGTCATGAGACAATGAATAGATTTGGGAAATGAGTTTATGTGTCAGTGATCTTTGCCTTATGGTCCTTGAACTACCTGGCACATAGAGATTCAAGAGTCTGTTACCTCTCAGCTAGCCACCCTAAATTCCATTTCTAACTCTTCCATGAGGCTCTTTTCTCATGTAGCCAAAGGAATGACCAGAGCAGTGGGTTCAGGTGTTGCCATAAAGAATCATGCTTGGATGAGCTTATGTGATTTTTTAGAGCTTTTTAAGTCTTCTTTTGTCAATGCTCCTTTGATGGCATGTCCTTGTTTGGCCCTAAAGTTAAAGAAACTTTGACCAGATATGAGAAAGATGGGAAAACCCTTTCTGCTGTGGGCGTACATTTTTCCACTCCTCAAATATCCTTTTCAAGGAGTTAATGCAGTGGTGGGAAAATGTGGTTCAGGAAATCCCAAGGGTCTTCTCAAGACACACATGGTGGTGGTTCCCCCAGGAGCAGAGAGGTGAATTCTAATGGAGGACGCCTCCCTCATGGCAGAGGTGGCTCACAAACCAAGGGTACAGAGATTACTTCTTTGGTAAACCCTTTCAGCACTCATGAAAGGAGGCCCGATTGTCTTCCTCTGGCGACCTATTCAGAGTACTGCCTTTTGGCCTCACCAAATCCCCCAAGGTGCTCACCAAGTACATGGCAGTAGTAGCAGCTCACTTGAGACTGCAAGGATTCCAGGTGTTTCCATATTTAGATGACTGGCTCATCACCACTACGACCAGGCATCGACTGTCAGAGGCAGGAGGAAAAGTTCTCCAAACATGCTCTTACCTGGGTATAACCATAAATTATGAAAAATCTCACATTGAGCCAACAGAAACACTGTATTTCATAGGGGCTTCTTTAAGCACAAAGACTGCAGTAGCCTCCCTTCCCCCACAAAGATTGGAGACAGTCTGATTTCAAGTTGTGGAAATAATCAACAGCAACAAAGTACCAGCAAGATTACCTCTTCAGGTACCAGGGTCCATAGCAGCATCTATAACACTCATCCCCTTGGCCAGATTCACATAAGAATTTTACAGTGGCTATTTGTAACACAGTGGTCCATGATTTATCAATCACAACACCAACTGCAATCACCAGTGTATGCAAAAGAGATCTCACATTGTGGGTTCAGTCGGATCAAATTTTACAAGGCCAACCATTTATTCCTTCTCAGCCCAAGGCCACATTGACCACAGACCCTTCCCAGTTAGGGTGGGGGAGCATTGTCTGGGGAAGACAGTCCAAGGGACAGATCAATGTCCTAGAGATGAGAGCAGTGCTTTTAGTGTTGCAGGCCTTCCAGGATGCTCTCCCCTCAGGAACAATTGCAGTTCAAACAGACAACATGTTAGTGGTTTGGTACCTCAACAAACAAGGAAGAACCAGATCCTACCCACTGTGTTGAGAAGGTCTCAGAGTGTGACAGTGGGCAGTCTCATCCAACCATTTTCTCATAGCAACGCACATTTCTGGGAAGTCCAATGTGATAGCAGACAAATTGAGCAGGTGCATACTTTTACCTCATGAGTGGTCCCTCAATCAGAAAATGTCATAAAGGATGCTCCGAAGATGGGGTCAGCCATGCTGCAACCTGTTTGCCTCTCTCCTAAAGAATAAGTGCGGCAACTATTTTGGCCTGATCCCCCCACAGGGGAAGTTACCAAGGGATGCTCTTCTTCACAATTGTTCCCCTGGTCTCCTAAATGCTTTTCCACCAATTTCATTAATTCCCAAGTTCATACAGAAAGCAATCAGGCTGAAGAGTACAGTTATCCTCATCCTTATTGGCCTTGACAAATTTGGTTCTCCTTCCTTTGGCCTCACCTAATTCAACAGACTTGGATTCTGGATTCAAGTCTAGATTTCCTGCCCTACCCAACAGGTATGGTTAATCCAGACATTCCAAATCTTAAGCTGGCAGCTTGGCTTCTCCAATTCTATTAGTAGCCACTTAACCTATGTTCTCTTCCCCTGTCCAACACATACTGTTATCTTCTCATAAACCTTCTGCACAAAAACTTTACTCCAGTACATGGAAGTTTTTTTCACATTGGGCATTCCAGAATAACAGTGAATCTTTTTTGGCTCCAATTCACAATATTCTACAATTTTCAGCTTCGCTTTTCAATGAAGAGGTTTTGGCTTCCATGATAAGAGTCCAGTTAGCAGCTATATCTAGTTTTCACATTGGCTTGCAAGGCTTCTTGGTTGCTTCTCACAAATTTTGTAAAGCCTTTTTGAGGGGTAATCTTCTTTTAAAGCTTCCTTAGAAAGATCCTGCTCCTCCTTGGGACCTGAATTTGTTGTTGCAAGCAATCACTCAGTCCCCCTTTGAACCAGCTAGTGATTGTGATATTAAGTTCTTGTCTTAGAAAACTATTTTCTTAGTGGTAGTAACTTCTGCTTGAAGGATTTTGAAGATTCAAACCTTGTCTTCTAAACCACCGTACCTAATTTTTCACAAAGATAGAGTCTTGCTCAGAACCAACCCCTCTTTTCTGCCTAAGTTAGTTTCAGAGACTAATATCAACCAATGTATTAATCTGCCAGTTTTCTTCCCCAACTTCTCTAATAAAGGCGAATATTGCTTCCATCTGCTATATGTTCACAGACAGTTAAGATTCTATCTTCACAGAACAAAAGATTTCTGGAAGGCAGACCAGTTATTTGTTTCCTTCTCATATACCAGACTGGGAAAACCTGTGAACAAAGTGATTTTAGCCAGGTGGCTCACTGACTGTATCTCATTCATCTATGCCAAGTTGGGGGTTAATTTGTCGAAACCCTTGTGAGCCCATTCCACCAGGGCTGTAGCAACATTGGCTGGATTCCGGTCTAGAGCTTCCATGGATGATATCTGTGCAATGGCAACTTGGGCTATTCCCCATACCTTTATTACTCATTACAAATTGGATCTGGTCTCCAGGGGTAGAGCATCATTTGGCTCAATGGTGCTTACAAACATCCTTCCTTAAGTACATTCAGGATGTAAGGTAGCTGAGGACTCTGTCCCACAGGTTGAGGACAGAACGAAAATTGACAACATCAGATAAAGAAGTTATATATTTATCATAACATTCCATGTGTGTTGTCCATTTTCACTCTTCCTCAACTCCCCACCCTCCAACCCCCCTACCCTTGATTTCTGGAAGAATGTGTAATAAATGGATTATTACCTTTTTTGGTATAATTTTGCAGTTCAAGATATAGTCTCCATGAAAGCATGTGTCTGTTTCTATCTGCAAAGTCCATCTGAGATAATTGAGATAGGTGCATTGTGAGTAATGGAAGAACTCGAGAGTTTTTGGTTCCCACGAGCTATTGTAGTGGCCGAGTGACCCCGAGTCTGTTCTGAGGATCAGAACCAAACCTACAGGTTGAGGAAGAATGAAAATGGGCAATACAGCTGGAACATTATGGTGAGTACATAACTTCTTTTTTATGGACTCATGGTTTTACTACATTTGCTGCTTGTCTTTCCTGAGAAAGAATCACCATTTTGGCTTGATCAGAGAACAAATATGAGTCCCCTGATTGGTCCTTCCTCCAGCCACAAAAAGAAAAATTTAAGCACAGAGCCTTTACCACCACAGCAGGCTAGCAGTTTACCTCAGTCACAAGTGGGCAACTTTGCTGTGGCCATTTGTTGACCACTCATCTTTTCCCCTGGATCCCTCTGGTGTAGCACCTACAGCTACTTTGAACTGGGGGTTACCAACGTCTTCTGTGGCTGATGGAGTCCCCTCAGTGGGCAGGGGAAAGCCACTGTTGTTGGTCCCGGGAGAAGGAACAGGGAAGAATTCCCTGTTGTGTCAGAATGCTGTGCCCATCCCTGGGGAAGCAGCTGCTGTCATTAGTAATATGACTGGCCCAATTTTTCCTGTAAAAAAAGAAACAGAAAACCAGGCATGTATCTACCCTTCCTAAAATTTCTTTGGATAGGAGTATTTTACTGGGACTGGCTCAGTGTTTAATTCAGGCTATTGATCCTTCTTGTACAATAGTTTTTGATAAAAGAAAGAAGGATTCTTCTTTTCATGGAGAGATTCAAGACTGTAAATCTGAACAGGAAGATGCAGGAACAGATTCAGGATTTTGTCCTCAGATTTCTGATTCAGATTCAAAGGAGAGCTCATTTTATTATTCTCCCTGTGGGTGTTTCTCTTTCTGTAAGACTGTTGCTAGAGTGTCCCAATGTTTTCAGTAGGAGAACACCAAGGTTTCTCATTTCCTCAGAAAATACTATGAGTTGTTACAGAATGATTTTTCAGAATGTACCCTCACTTCTGCGGTCCTGTCTGCTTTAGAGGATGTACGTCTTATTGCCTGCAGTTGTCCTGACTGTCAGCCAGCTGTTCCTAATTAGTCAGATAGGCTGCATAAATTTCCTCAGTCTTTTAAAATTTTATACACTATTCCCAAACCTGACCCACCAGCTGTAGACTTTATTGATTCCACTGCTGCTAAGCACTTAGTTAATTACAATCTTACTCTTTCTAGTAAGGATGGGAAAATCATTGATTGGTATGGGAACAAGTACATTCTTCTGCGAATTTCATTTTCAGAATTTTGAATTATCAGGCTCATATATTAAAGTGGGTCTACCTTGTTTAATTGAAATTACACTTACCTGAGTCTTAAATCGACAAGTCCACTTCACAGAATGCTGTAGTCTTTGAAGCTACGAATCACTGGGCTTTTACATTGGGAAACAATCCACTTGGCCACCAGGGTGAACTTTGCCCTTTTCCCCAATGTAGTGCAATCTCAGATTTGGTATATTTAGTTGGGGGGTGGTTTAGTTTGTGTCCACTTTCTTATTTTGCCTTGGTAGCCAAGTGGTTCATTTCCAAATGTAAAAGTCATAGCTTCAGTGATAACACCATTCGATGAAGTGGTCTTGGTGATTTGGGTAAGTGTAATTTTGATTAAACAACATAGACCTGTTAAAGTTTATTCTAACAAATTGTGAAAGTATGAAATGTTTTATCTACATTTTCTTCTTGTAAAGAAAATTTGCTTTAAATAAGTTAGTTTCTTCTGTTGCACAGGTCACTACTCATTGTTTGCATTGTGTGTATGACTCTGTTGATACTTCTTCCAGGGCTATGGCCATTGGTACTGTTTTAAGGATGTTTGCATGGCTCCATTCTCAGAGCCTCTCAGGTGATGTAAAAATGAGATTTTAAATTCTCCTTTTGATAGAGTTTTAGTGTTTGGGCCCCTCTGCTGCAGAGGATATCAAAAAGTGTGATGAAAGGGTCACGCTGATCCAGGGAATATATAAGATTTTCCATCTTCCTTTTCCAAATTGTCCAAGGGAATTTCCTTCTCCTCATTCAGTTTTGGCAAAAAGCAGAATAAACAACTGCAACAGAATTCAGTTAAACAGACATTTAAGAAGAAATGGAAAGGGGCTTCCAAAAAGAAGTCTCAAATATCCCAAAACAAAGAATAATCCAACATGTATGAATAACTGTTCAAGAGATCTTGTGATCCCGTCCCACCAAAGCTCTTTTTCTCTTCCAGAAAGTTTGAATTTCCATTTCTTTCTCTTTGTCAACAGATTATTTCAGACAAAAATGTTACAGATGGCAATGGGAAGAAATTCCTTCTTTCCAGGGGGTCATTCCTCATCCTGCAGATCAGACTCTTTTGTTTTCTCCTGTTCTTCATCACATTCTGTCCAAAGGAGTGATAGAAACAGTTCTTCACTCCAAGGTGGGAAAGTAGTTCATCCTTCCCAGGTGGGGAAGAGGTTTTATTCAAGGATGTCCCTAGTGCCAAAGAAAGAAAATGCTTGTAAACCAGTTCTGGGTCTTTCTTTTCTAAACCTGTTTATGATAACACCCAATTTCAAAATGATGTCACTTCACAACTTGTTACCTCTTCTTCCTCTTTTAAGTTTCCTGGTAACACTAGACTTAAAAGATGCATTAGGGGGTCTATATTGAAAACTCGAACGTTGACTTACCTGAACACCTAAACGCCAACACGTCTTCATTGAACTGCAAAAACATCGATTGTCCTGAAGCGAAATCCAAAACATCGATTCGTCATGGTTGGCCCTTCTGCGGTATAGCTCCGTAAGGTAAGTGTGTGATAGTTACGGACCTTAGGGTTAGGGTGTGGGTTAAGGTAAGTGCATAGATGGTAATGTATGTTAGATTTAGTGTAGGGTTAGAAGTAGGGTTTTATTAAGTGTATGTGTGTGGATTATTTAGTTTGTTTGGGTATAGCTTTTTAAGGTAAGTGTGTGATAGTTACGGACCTTAGGGTTAGGGTGAGGGTTAGGGTTAAGTTAAGTGCATACTTGGTGGTATATGAAAGATTTAGTGTAGGGTTAGAAGTAAGGTTTAGTTTAGGGTTAGAAGTAGGGTTTTGTTTAGTGTATTTATGTGGTTTATTTAGTTAGGTAGTATGTAGTGGGCGGTGGGATGGGAGAACTATGATATTTCGAGTTTTTGAATTTTGCGGTTTAGGGTGTTCGGTGTATTTGCGGTTCGCGGAATATGTGCCCGCATTTAGGTGTTCGGGTAAGTCAACGTTCGAGTTTTCAATATAGACCCGCATTAGGTCATACCCCCATTGCAGACTAGCTATGTTAGTTTACGATACAACTTTACAGCGCAATCTCACTCTACAGGCATTCTGCATTCTGTCAGAGCAAAATTGTTTGTCAGGCAAGCTGAGCAGGACCAGAGCAGACCCTTATGATTGGAAACTAGATCAGGAGTCTTTGATCCAACTGTGGAAAATTCCTCAAACAGATCATTTGCCTCCTCTCTGCACAATCAACTGGCAAAATTCTGTTCTAGGACTCCATGCAGGAAGCCCTGGAAGACAGATAAATTTTCTTTTCTCTGGACAGGAATGTTCCTGTATGCTTTTCCACCCTTTCCACTAATATCCAGGGTACTACTGAAGATTCAGCAGGAATTCTCCAAGTTCATTGTAGTGACTCTCATCTGGCCCAGACAACCATTGTTTTCCCTTCTTTTGGAATTTGGCCAAAGGCAGTTACCACAAGCTTTGTCACAGACTGGATCTAAACACACACACTTCCAGGGATGTTTGATACACCCATCATCAATCATCATGAATTGACTGCCTGGATGACAGGGTATTATTTTCTTTTAGGCACGTATTTTCTGCAGATGTGCAGCAGGTACTAATGGAGGCAAGAAAGCCTGCTACTGGAAAATCGTATATTAGCAAATAGAAAAAGTTTTCTAGTCGGCGTCAACAACATAACCAGCTCCAATTCAGTGCTAGTTGTTCTCTGGTTTTACAATGTTTGGGTGAGTTACTATGCTATGGCCTTTCTTATTCTTCTGTCAAGGTTCATTTATTGGCCATTTCAACATGTCTGCCCATGGATCCTCCTATTCAGTGCTGTCTCAAAATGTTCTTGAAAGGGGTTTTGCATAAGGGTCCACCTTGAAAAACAGTGACCTCTCCTTGGGATCTTAATTTTGTGTCAGAGAAGCTAACACTTGCTCCATTTGAGCTAGCTAAAGTAGCTGACTTGAGGTTCTTAACATGGATGTCACTTTTACTGATTGTTCTGACATCTAGAAGAAGGTTATCTGAGTTACAACCTTTTATGATGAGTCAACCCTATATAATTTACCAAAGGGAGAAGGTTTCTTTGAGAACTAATCCTTATTTTATGCCTAAAGTGGTATCTGAGTTTACTTTAAGCCAAACCATCCATTTCCCCATTTTCTTTCCTGAATCCAAAAAGGGGTGAGAAAGGATACTCCATACCTTGGATGTCCACAGACAACTTGGGTACTATCTTGACAGAACTAAATATTTTAGGTCTTCAGATCAGTTGTTAATTTCTTGTGAAGGTAAGAAGAAGGGACAACCGGTGTCAAAGCAGACTCTTTCCAAATGGTTGTCTAAGGCTGTTACATTTTGTTATACTCACCATGACAAATGTGTTCCAGGTAGGGTCAAGGCTTACTCTGTTAGGATTTTGGATTCCTCTAGGGATTTTTGGAAAGGCATAGATTCTAGAAGTGTTCTAGAAGCTGCTACTTGGTCCTCTGTACATACTTTTACAAAGCATTATAAGCTTGATTCCTTCTCTAGATCTAGATCAAACTTTGCTAACACCATTCTCCTGGGATCCATCTCCTTCCTCCTCCAAAATGCAGTATCTGTGGTAATCTACCCATATAGCTAAAATTAAGGCAGTAGTGATGAATATGAAGAACATAGTACAATTGTTTAAACTGAACTTATGATAACAGTAGATTTTCAAATTACCACTTTTGCAGTTGCTGCTGCCCCCCTCCACTCCGTTGTTTTTTGGTGTGTTTTTATTTCCAGGGTGTGGAGTTTTATTATTTTTGTTATTCCTAGCATTGTCCTTTCAGGGCTCAGCCCCCCTCACTCTGCTGGCAAGAAAGCTCTGAAGGGCTTCATGCCCAACTTGTCTTTTAATCAGCTCAGCTCAAGCTGCTTGACAGTTTGGATGCATGGAAGGTGTCCTGAAGCTTTGGAAGCTGTCTCTCTGTTATATCCTTGACTTGATGTAACCCATATAACTAAGGCCTCTGCAACAGTGATCATTCATATATCTACTGTTATAATAAGTTTAGCTAACACAACTGTACCTTTCTCTGCCTAGGAAACAATAGCCAGCCCACTTCAGAAAACCCAGGCTCCCTTCAACACCTTCACTCTAACTGCTGACTGGCTAGCCACAGAGAAGGAAAATCAGCAGTCAGAGTGAAGATTTCTTCAGTACTTTCTTGCTGCCCAAGAAGAAACGGCTCAGAGTCCTTATAGGAGCAGCAGTTGGCTAATAGCTTTATTTCTGGTTGATAAGGTCCCTGTTGGAGAACCCTTTCACACAGATTTTGTTGCCCTTTCAAGAAAGTACTGTTTAAAATTATTTTTTGACTAAAAACAGTGCTTCCCCTGTAATAAACCTAGTAATCTGAAATTGTCAATTTTCATGTTATCCTCAACAGATGGGTTTGGTTCCGATCTCTGACTCGGCTGCTTGCTAAAGCTCACGGCTACCAAAAACTCTCAAGCTTCCCCCTTTATCCATAATGCAAGTAGTTCATTACTTCAGATTTCGTCTGCTGCTATCAGCTTCAGACGGATTTTTTTGCCTTACTCTCGAGCTCTTCAGATAAGTAAATTTTCTATAGCCTTTTTGCCTTATATTTTCCCCCTTTTTTTCGGATCTTATATTTTCTGTATCTATTGCACCTTTTTTGCTGGTTCCCTCCCCTTTTTTGTACTTTGTGTACTTCTTAGGTACTATGGTTAGTACCCTTCCCTCTACTGTCTGGTAGCTTCCCTTTTACCATCGCTGATATTTCATTATTTTCCTCCCCACTATATATTTAAACAACAAAACAAACAAACAAAAAAAAAAACGAGTTTCTGTCTTTACAAGTATCCCATTGTTGTCTGCCAAAATCCACACATTTTTCCAGAATCTTCACTGCGGAAGAACTGGAAAGAATGGTGAGGAAAATACTCTGAGTACAAGGAGTCACTGGAACCTCTAGGCCTCCTACCCTGATGGGTCAGGGTCCTTCTACTTCCACCCCTCTAAGCACCTTTCCTCCTCTGACTTCTGCATTAAGTTCAAAGTCCTTGGTTCCGAATTGTCCGGCACGACTGCCTGGGTCCCAAACTTGTCTTCTTCATCTGAGCTGATTGTATCTCTGAGCTGTCCAGCTTGCTTGAAACTGGAGACTTCCTGCAACCATACCTGTCCTGTCGGTTCCAAGGAGTTTGAGTTGATCCAAGTTTTTCAGAGTTGTCCTTCTCCTCAGAGTCTTGGCACAGCTCAGCTCATCTCTGGCTTCTGCCTTGGGAGGGGGCTGACCTGGTTGGGGGGAGACCGTAGTATCGAGATGTGTTCTTTTGGGCCTGGACTCCCTTCCTGCTATGGGTGGATCAGCTTTTGAGGCAATAGAGAGGGCCTTGTCTGTACCAAGACACCAGTCAATTCTACCCTCCCCCCCCAGAACAACCTTTCAAGACATTCCTTGCACCAGAGCTTCATCCATTTCCTCCAGCTGGACATCTTGTGTCAAGACCTCAGGGAATCCCACATTTGGGAATGACTTCTTCTGACACCTCCCCAGAGCTTCCCACTGAGGGGGTTCCTCAGAAGAGGAAGTGTAATAGGAAACACATTGATTCCCCTAAAGAATCATTCGCTGAAGACACAGAGTTTGAGGAGGGTGAAGGATCTCCACGATCACCTCCTGATGATGTTTCCTTTGGAGACATCCTGGAAATTTTGAAACAGAGAGGTGGTTGGTAGTCCAAAAATCCTACGTCAGAGGAATCTGTGTACCTGCAGGCCTTTGGCACCCGACCGTCTACCTCCTGGGTGACCCCGCCCACTGATGACCTCATTGAGTTGATCTCTCAGTGAGTGTGGAAGGCCCCCAACTCTAATGAGCCAATACCCCAAATACCAGACAAAATCATAACTGCACCCTTAGACAAATCCTTCTGCACCAAGGGCTTGCCAGTAGATGCCATGGTCGTGGCAGCAGCCACTGAAAAGGAATTGGCAAATGAAAGTTCCTCTATTCATCCTCCTGATAGGGGTCTAGGATGATGGAAAGGATAGGGAAGCAAATTTATGCTTCATCGACTTTTACCTTACGGTATTTGAATTACCTGGCACATTTTGCAAAGTTGCAGAAGGATCTGATTAAAGAACTTTCAGATATCCTCTCAGGAGCCATTTCTGACAAGGTTTGGGACTCCATAACTTCCCAATCGCTGACTTCCATTTCCAACTTGTCCATGAAGGGCATTTCTCATGCAGACAAAGGTATGACAAAAGCCATCAGTTCAGGCGTAACCTTAAGGAGACATGCCTGAATGCATTTGTGCAACTTCACGGAACCTTTCAAGTCTGTGTTCATCAATGCTCCCTTTGATGGCACTTCCTTGTTTGGGTCCTAAGTTAAAGACACACTCACTAGGTGTGAGAAGGATGAAAAGACTCTTTCTGCAGTAGGCATATATTTTTCCACTCATCAAAAACCTTTTTTAGAGGAACCAGCACATTGGTGGAAAAATGTGGTTCAAAAAGTCCCATGGGTCCTTTCCTGATGCACATAGTGACAGCTACCCCAGGGGCAGAGGGGGGAGCTCCAGTGGGAGATGTCACCTTCTCCACAGAGGGGAGTCCATGGAATGAAGGTTTCCGAAACTCATTATTCTGTAAACCTTTCCAGTACTCCTGAAAGGAGGCCCAGTTGCCCTCCTGTGGAGGCAGTTGGGGCTCATTTTCACTGTACCAGAGAGCCTGGCTACAGATAACTTCCGACAAATGGGTGCAGAGAATTATATTCAAAGGTTATATTATTCCCTTTTCACTAATCCCATCCTCTTACAAAAGAATCCCAGATGTTCGACCCAATCAAAGGGAACAAGCAGAGCTAGAAATACAAAAGCTGTTAGAAAAGCGAGTCATCCAAATGTTTCCTCCCCAGACCAGTTAGGATCTGGAATTTACTCGAGGTTCTTTTTAGTACCAGAAAAGACAGGTGACTGGAGACCTATTCTAGATGTCAGCAAACTAAATCAGTTGGCTCGTTGAACCAAATTCCAGATGGTCACAGTTCAGTCCATTCTTCCATTTTTAGAAAAGGATAACTGGATGTGCTCCATAGACCTCCAGGATGCGTACTATCACATAAAAATGCATAGGCAATCCAGGAGGTTCTTACACTTCCATCTGGGAGCCAGTCACTACCAATTCAGAGTACTGCCCTTTGGTCTCAGCACAGCCTCCAGGGTGTTCACCAAATGCATGGCAGTAGCAGCAGCTCAACTAAGGCACGGATTCTGAGTGTTTCCATACCTAGATGACTGGCTGTTCACTGCCATAACCAGGCATCAGCTCGTGTGAGGGACTGCTATTTTTAGCTATTGGTGTTTATAACTAACTGGGGACTATTTTTGGAAAGTGCACATCTTGTGCAAACTTTATTTTTTGTGACTGAAAGTTTTACTATGGGATGAGCAGGAATATGTTTTATTCATGTAGTGCATCTCTTCAATTTGTGACAACCTACCTGCCATTTTCTTTTTTGTGTTATTGTACTTAACATTAAAAGGAGTTCAGACAGACATTCTGTTTTCTGCTTGTGCATTCACTTAGTAAAGTGGCTGGTATAAGGAGTATGACTGTAAATGTGCTACTTGTGTCAGTTGGTGACAACGTTTGGCATTTCCTCCTTGGCTGCAAAGTGGATACTTACTCCGGTCCTGCTGGTCCCTCTCCACTATTCCAAGAAAGGGAAAAAGTACTTACTAAGGAGCCCTTGCAAGTGTTATGGAGTCATTTCACACCTCAGCCAATAGTGGGTGAACCTGCAGTGGCCACTGATTGTTCCACGGACCACTGGCTTACCTATCTGTCTTCCCCTGATGTAGTCCTCTTGGCCACAGTGAACTGGGACTCAACCATATCCTCTTTGGTCATTCTATTGTCTGATTCAGGCATGGCAGAACCATCATTTCTAAGGCTGGGAGACATTTTGGGAGATTCTTAGCAAGGTAACTGAGGAAAGAGACCATTAGACCAGTCAGACTTCCTTCCTTTGAGTCTGCCTTCTTCCACAGAAGAAAGATATATTTTTTACCTTAGCCATGCTTGCATTATAGTCTGTGAATCCTGGTGTCCAGAAGTCATTACAGGTTGGCATTCCCTGTAATGAAACTACAAAGGAAACAGAGTCTGATGATTCTGCTGCTGATAATGATAGAGACAGTACTTCTACAGATTCACAAGCACTTCTCTCAGACTGTGAAAAAATATTAACCCTTATCCTTCTGTGGAGGAACTTTCTTTTAATCAGACCAAAGCCATGATGAGTGAGGTATTGTTATGGGAAAATAGATGTACCTCATGACCTGAGGAGATACCATGATATGTTACAAATTGATATACCTTATTCCTCAGGCTCCCTTTTGAAATGCTGGCACTCGAAATTCCAAGTGCCAAAAAGCAGGAAAAAAAGGCCAAAAACCCAAAGAAGAGTGAATCTCGAAAATCTCTCGTCTCATTAAAACTTCTTTTTGCATGGGGCCAGGACCCCCCCCCCCCCACACACACACACACCACTGAACTTATATTTACCAATTCTGATATCAGCATACCCCAGAGAAAAGGGAATATTCTGAGAATTGACATCTAGAACTTGGTATATGTAAGTCCGTTCTTTTGGCCAGTCAGTCTCTGTATTTCAGGATGGTTACTATTCCTCATCCTTCACTTCTGTACTGCCAGCTCAGAAGGATTTGTTGAATGTTGCCTGTAATCATCTTGATACCCAGCCTTCAGTATCTAAAAAGGAAGATAAAATGTATAAAGTGCCTCAGACCAATATATTTATTTTCCCTCACCTTAGACCAGATCCAACACCCATATCTACTGTTTTGCCTGCTGGTAATATATTGATCCTGAACACTACTCCTTCTTCTAGGACAAAGAAGGCAAAGTGTTATACAGCTTAGGTAAGAGAATGTTTTCTACTTCCACTTTAGCTTTTAGAATTCTCAGTTATCAGGCATACATGTGGAAGTTTATGCTTTGTTATTTGAAATTTGAGGGAATTTTCTGCCAGACTTCCTATATAATTCTACCTTGTCTCAGGTATCCAGGCATGTTTTGAAGAGTGTGTATAATTGCGGAAATACTATATCTAATGCAAATGCTACTATTATAGCTTTTAGAAGATATGCCTGGATACATAACTAAAAGTTTGCTGATGTGGTAAAGTCTAAAATCTTAGATTCTGCTTTAGACACGGAGGTATTGTTTGTCAATTGTTCTACCTGGGTTCTCAAACACTTTGATGAAAAGAGGAAAATTAATTCAGGGAGTAGCCAAGATTTTTCATGTCCCTTACTGTAAACTTTTTAGATCACTCTCTTTTTCTAAAAAGCCAAATAAGCAAACTCAACCTTATTCTGGCAAGCGAGGATATAAGACGAGATGGCTGGAGGGAAATAGCAATAAGAAAAAAATGGTCCTTTCAGAAAAAGGGTAAGACCAATGGTACAGAATGACTATACCAACATTCTTCCCCTCTTTCCTTTCCTGCCCTGTAGCCGATATCTCTCCTAACTTGTCCCAGAAACATGTTTTCAACATCCTGATATGGGAAAAAGATTGTCTCAGACTCTTGCGTGTTATAAGTGGTGAAGGAGGGTTACAGATGGCACTGAATACAAACAGCTCCTTTCAGGGCGAATTCCTCCCACCCCAAAAAAATAACCAGAATATATTCCTTAGTTTTGTCTATCTATAGAACTGGTACCTGCAAGTAAAAGGGACAATGGTCTTTATTCCAAAATGTTTCTGGTACCAAAGAAAGAGGCCTCATGGAGAACAGTACTGTTTCTAAACCTGTATGTGAAAGTACCAAAATTCAAAATGTTGACCCTGCAGAACGCGTTACCCCCTCCATTCCTCCCATGAGTTTCATGGAAATACTAGACCTAAAAGATGCCTATTATCACAGTGTCATAGCTACTGGCTAAGGTAATTTCTGTGGTTCTCTGTATCTGGCTCACATTATCAGTTCTGTGCATTACCTTTTGGATTATCTACAGCACCAATGATATTTACAAAATGACTAGCCCCAGTCATTGCTCATTTCAGATTAAATGGCATTCACATATTTCCTCATTTAGATGACTTGCTGTCTTTGCAGTCTTTATTTAAATGTCGAAAGTCATTAACCTGGATTATGTTTCTTCTGACAAATCTGGGCTTCCAGATAAATGTTTAAAAATCCTGCTTGACTCCAGCTCACAGGACTGTTTTTCTCAGTTGCCTTCTTGTCACATCCCTTCAAAAGGCCATTCTGACAAAAGAGAATGTGGATTTTTAACTAGAAATCTCCCTGAGTTTCTCCAATCAGTCTCAGACTTTTGCAAGATACTTTGTCAGGGTTCTATGGTTCATAGTGTCTGTGATTCTCATGATTTCTCTAGATAGGTTACACATGAAGAGGATGCAGTGGTTTGTAAAAAAACTCATGGACCCAACGTTTGCATTATCTGGAGCATCACATTCCAGTTTTGGGCTTTCTAAAAAGAGAATTGCAGTGATGGAGCCAAGGGAGCCCGCAGGATTTTTTGCAGGGGGGTGCAAACCCAGAGCCCTGCCCACACAGCCCCACCCCCTTCATCCACACAGCCCCACCCCCTCCACCCACACAGCCCCTCCCACCCATGCAGCCATTCCAGTGTCCCATCACTTGGATATTTCTCCTCATTTGTCATAGACACTGTTCAAATCTCTCAGTGTACATACTGTTTTATGCTTTACGTCTACAATAATTACAGATATTTTGATTTCATTTAAACTTTTATTTCAAATTTTATAGCACAAACACTGATAGACATTTACTAAACCTCCTAAACAAAGCAATAGTCTTACAATGAAAACAGACTTAGCATTACAACTTCTCTACCTTTGAAACTCACATTCATTGAAACAGCATTGAAACTCACATTCAAAGAAAATGCATCTGGCCAGTGGCAGGTTGTTTACCTTTGGACTGTTCTCAAATCATAGGCCCTTGCACACATTTTTTAGGGCCATGCAAACATTCTTTGATTCACCTTACTGATTATATTAATTATAATATATAAATTGAATTATATCCCTTGCATAATACAGCACCACTTGTTAGAGTGTGTTTTAAATTTATAGTTTTGAGCATTTTTTCCACTAAGCAATGAAATAAAACATACAAACCAATAATGACAAACTGCCCAATTCATAACATTTCAACCATAAAAGGCCACTCAAAACGTTTGCCATTACAATCCACCAATATCAGTCAATATAGACAATCTCTGCAGAAGCAAAAGTCATCTGAATAACTCCACATTAAAGATATCTGAAACTAATGAAGAGTTTGTTTCTAGAAAACAACTTTATATTTCACTGTTTCATCTACAAATTCAGTACCTGCTGCCCTCAATGAATAAATTGCCTCTGTTAAATTAAAAAAATAGTAAGCTGGTATATTGCAATAGGAAAAGGGCTGGACAGATTCATAGTTTCTAGGCATCTCATCCAGAGAACATCATACTCAGGACTGCAGCATCCCACTCCCTTAAAATACAAAATCAACTTGCTGTGGGACTACAGCCTACCGTCCTCTACATCAAGATGCAAGGATGCTACCTGTTGTTCTACTAACACTGCTTTAAAATTGTATACCACAATCATGATACCATTTGCTAAACAAAACAGTTGCGCATTTTAAGCAGACTTGGCATGAGCAGCAGTAAACTTCTCTTCCCTTGAAGCTCACAATTCCTTGAAAATAAATTCCATCTGCTTACTCTAACTAGGGCATTTTGCACACACACACACACACACACACACACACACACACACACACACACACACACACACACACACACACACACCTCAACCTCTTAGTGCAAGAAATCTGGACAAAGCTTAAAATAAATAGAGACAGATTATAAATATTGCTCTCATGAACCTAGAAAATTGCTAGAACAGGATTTGTGTTAGTAAGCATTTTTCTAAAGGGTATGAAGTCTAAACTCAAATGCCTGTTATTATTTAGTAAATTCAATGCTTTTTAGGAGGAATATGGGGCAAAAATCTGGACATTCTGCAAAACCTGGACAACTGAGGGATATGCTACCTCCCTCTTATACATAAAGACACACACACACACACACACACACACACACACACACACACACACACACACACACACACACACACCTCTCAATTTCTTCGCACAAGAAATCTAGACAAAGCCTGTTATAATGTTGGGGACAAAGGCCCAAAACTAGGGACACATTTAGAATGTTACTAGAATAACAGGATTTGTGTTAGAATGCATTTTCTAAAGGACATGAAGTCTGAAACTCAAATACATGTCATTTAGCAACTTTAATCCTTAGCTCATCCCACTGATTTGTCAAAAAAAACAGAATTTTTATGAAGAACAGATCAAAAATATAAGGCAAAAAATCTTGACATTCTGTGAAAATCTGTAGAGTTGAACGGTATAACACACACATACATCCCCCTACCTCCTTACAAAGTGGATAGCACAACAAGGTTTGCATTAGTATGCATTTTCTAAGGATATAAAATCTAAAACTCAAATGTTTGCCATTATTTTCTGATTTCAATCCTGAATGATTTGCCAGAAAAAAACAAAAAAGGGAGTACCATCACGAGAAATGCTGGTGAAGCATATTGGAACAAGATGTACCAAACATTGTGCTTTGCTACCAACTATGCAAGTATTTGTTAGCTTCAGCATTACAGTTCCAACTGCTTACGTCTCAATATGCGGCCTCTTTAATGATAAAGAATTTCTTTTAAGAAACTACAGACTCGTGCTTCGATCATTAAAGGAACAGCGGTTGCATAACACTTTCACAACACTGACATGAACACCACAAACAGTTGATGTTTAGTCTTCCTGAACCACATCCAAAATGACAACTTTTTTGAACAAACCAACCAAGAAAGGTGCAGACTATCATGAATCAGTTGCAGAGAACAAAATACAATAATTAGTTGATAAACTTGCACAAGCATGCCAGCAACGCGCGCTCTTGCGCTGCCCCAAACTTAAGTTTAACGATCAATTCAGTAGAACTTACAAGCTGATTCATCCTGTTAAGAGAAGGTGCTACTGCTGAACTACTCCCCCCAACAACCATCCACTGCTCCTCCTAGTACCCTCCCACCCAACCTTGTACCTTTTAGCATATTTCTTGACCAGTAACTTTCATATTACTGCCTCCACCAGAAACACTGCATTGCAGTGTTCATATCTAATTCTAATCAACCTACACAACATGCTTCAAACAGTTTCCCATACAGATCACAGGACTTCATCTTCGGAGTTGGAAGTGGAGGTAATGGTTAAAGTATTTACCTCACAGACAGGAGGTACATGGTTTGAATCTCACTAAGGGAACTTGGCTAGACTTAAAATGGCCCAAAAAAGAGCAGCTAGCCTAGTACTTACTTATGACTTACCTCCTTAATCTAGCAGCAGACCTCACATCTTACCACCATCACCTCACCTATGAGACTTTACACCATATCACCTTTCTTGGCTCTATCAGTAATAACTCACCTAGCCTCTTATGCTCTGCTCCTGTATAAAACATTACATCATGCATTCAGCTCTTTAAACTCTCTGCTTGAATTGGGTTAGCAGTCAATTGTCTCAGAAAAAACATGCTGTCAAATGGATTCAGTAGCTTTGAAACCAAACATAAGATAAAAAAATCAAATACTAATGGCTAAAAAAACAGGTACTCAGTTTCTACCCCTTACTACAATGTCCATAGACTAGACAAAACAAACAAAAAAGCAGATGTTGCTGTAATTTATAAAAATTCTCACAAATTATTGTCCTACCCCACAATATTCCACAATTTCATAATTTGGAAATAGTTATCTCACTACTGAAACTTAATAACTACAAATCCATAGTAATTATAGGTATATACATTCTACATGGTAGCAATACTGCCACTAAAGACTTTCTCTGCTGTGTTTCAAATAAAACTGCACAAGAAACATTTATCCTAAGTGACCTAAACATTGACTGAATGACGATTAGCTCAGCAGAATTTACCAACATCATACATCTGCATGGTTTCACCCAGCTTATCTCCTAATATCCATCAAAGATTCAGGATGTGAGTGGATCATTACTTTGTCAACAAGTAGTATTTCAGCATTTGGTACCTTTACAGATACTATGAGTGGCTCTTTGCCTGTATTTGCAGTCAGCCAGATAAACATTCCTGGAAAAACCACACTATTATGAATAAGTTAGAGATTTCAGTAAGTTCCAACCAGAGAACTTTAAAAATACCCCAAACACACTTTAACTGGGACACACTTAAAAAACAGCCCCTTGATGCTGCAGTTTCAGATTTTAATACAGCCTTTCTGAATATCTCCAGCACTCATGCTCCATGTAGAACTAAAAGTGTTAACTCAAACCCTATGCCATGGCTGTCCATCGAAACTAAATAAGTCATGAAAGATAGGAACAAAGCTTGGAAAACCTGATCACAAAATAACTCCAAGAAAAAAATGCAGTATTATAGACATCTCAGGAATCAAGCCAATCATTGCATTAGATCAGGTAAAGATATCGCACTACACGTCTTTTCAAAATAGAAATAAATTTAATCCCGAGCAATTCTGGACATCAGTAAGCAATCTCTTCCAACCAGGACAAATCAGTATGAGTAACCCATCCACTACAGACCTCAAACACTATTGCTGACCAGTTTAACCACTAGTTCTTTCACTCAGCTGAATCATTACATAATAACAATAACAAACTCACATATCCACAAGTTGTATCACCTTCAAACAGTCCTCATCAAAAATTAACTTTTGTGTTGTGTGCAACTAAATTCCCTTACCTGACGACGTGAAGAGAAGTAAAAGCAATAGCGAAACAGAGTGGGCGAGGAATTCCCTTAATTACTGCAGCATTCAACATAATTCCCTTACCAAACAACGTGAACAGTAATTTGAAATAGCGCGGGTGAAGAGGAACATGACGTCTGCACGCACAGACTTGATGCGACCAGACCAGCAAGCTACGGACCGTTCTTAAGGAAGAACTCCGTTAAAAAATTTTTTTTGGTTATTAAAAGAAATTTAATCTCCCGCCCACCTGCCTGTTCCAGGGGGGTGCAAGTGCACCCCCTTGCACCTGCCTGTGGGTGCCCTTGGATGGAGCCCAGGTTTCCCCTTCTCTTCTCAGACCCCAAACCAATCTTTTACCACAGAAGTTTTGGATTTTGCTTGGGGAACATTTTTTTTGGGGGGGGGTAAAAGTTCAAGCCTGTGGAGTCATTTAGACTTAATCAGATCAGTATAAAGGAGATGTTGACTATGATCCATGCCTTGAAATCTCTTCTTCACCTGTGTTCTCCAGAACCTCGAAAACTGATTGCAGACAATACCTCAATCATGTGGTACATAAGCAGGGAGGTACACGGTCATAACCCCTTTTCAGTTTGGCTATAATGGCTTGGGAGGTAGCCCTGTACTATTCCTTAACCCCCAAACAGCTTACATTCCGTTAGAGCAAAAGAAGTGGCAAACAAGCTGAGCTAGATTAGGACACATCCTCATGAATGGAGATTGAATGAGGTGGTCTTCCAGAAATGATCCATTTGTGGGTAACACTTCAAATAGATCTGTTCTATTCACTTCAAAACAGACAACTAAACAACTTTTGTGCCATGACTGCTTGTAAGCAAGCCTTTAAAACAGATCTCACTCCCTTGGATGGAAATGTTCCTTAATGCTTTTTCCACCCTTTGAACTGATATCCAAGGTCATTCTGAAGATTCAGACGGACTCCCCAAAAATCATTGTGGTGACCCTCCTTTTGGCCCAGTCAGTATGGGATGCTCTTCATGTTTTATTGTTGCAGTCATAATTGATGGGATTTCCTGCCATGGAAGCCCTTGGCTGGCTCGAATACTGGAGAATTTTCTCCTCGTCCTGAAGCTGGTGGATGCTCTGACACACATCAAAATGTCTGGGTATAAAGGGAGTCACATGGTGCCATAACCTCAGTTTTTTCTTGCTGTCAGAGCCTGAAGTAGAGTGATAGTCAGTGCATCTGTTGGCCCGCACAAGAGAAAGAAGACATCTAATAGTAAGTATCCTGCTGGGGAACTACTCGTGTTTGACTAATGTCCGAGAAAGTTAATAACTGCCTGCACTGTGGAAAGCAGATAACGCACCTTGATTTTCATTCCTTTTGTGTAACTTGTTTGGGCCCAGAACATGATATTCCTAGCTATCAGTTCTGTGCTTGCTTAATTATTAGCACAGTCAAGTGTAGGGTTGAGATTTTGGCTAAGCAGTTTATTGCATTGCTAGGGCATTTGTGTACTATGTCATTTGCTGGTCAAGCTGAAGTTGATCTCCCTAGGCATAAAAAGGAAAAGCACTAGTCTACCTAGGCTTGTGATTGTCGTAGAAAGTGAAATGCCTTTGCAGTCCTCTCTGGTGACTGATGTTGTGGCACAGGCCTGTGTTGAGATCCATTTGGAGTCTGATATGCCACCGGGTCTCTACTTCCTTACAAGCTGAAGGACTTAGCTCGTTGGTTGGGTCCAGTGGCACTTGGCTTCCAGTGACTGCTCTAAAATTGACAAAAGGGTATCCAAAGTCTGTCATCATATGAAAATTACCTCGGTTCAACACCCTTGGGACTCAGCTGTCTTTTCACTTGCTGGCCCTGGTGCAGATGTCACCCTTAGGCCTAAGCCTAAGGCCAGATATAAAAAGGCTGCATTCCAGCGTGCCCCAGCCAAGGCCTACTGGCTTCCACTCCCAACCTCAAGCCTATCAACAAGACCTAGTTAGTTTGGTTAAAGATTTGATCTCCATGGTCAGATTCAGATGTCTCTCTCTCTCTCTCTCTCTCTCTCTCTCTCCCTGGTTCTGCCCCTGAATCTTCTCCTGGTAAATGAAAGGATATTTCCCCTAGGAATCTTCTGGTTCTTTTGACTCTGAGGATGATAATGATGAATCCACCTTTGAGGAAGGTTTAGCTATTGCCTCCTATGAAGATTCAGATTCTGAGGAGAACCTTGCTTCAGACCCCAACCCTCACCCCCAAGGACATTTCCTTTGGGGAGACCTTACATATACTGAGGGAGTACTTTAAATGGGAAATACAGTACTACCCACAATCCAAGAAGAGGGTTAGGGAATTTTTAAATCTCCTAGAGTATAAACCTCTTGCCATCCTTCCAGCCTTAGAGGTGGTGGATGATGTCTTGCTGGATTATTTTATTGCAACTAGACTCTCTCCCCCGCCACTTGGAAACCTGATAGATCTGATGTTCTTTTCATTCTTCCTCAGCATATGGGTTATGGATCCGACCTTGGATCTGACTCGGCCGCATACCATGGACATACGAATCCAACTATCAAACTCCGCCCTCTACCCATAATGCACCAAGCAACTTACAATATCCTAGATCTTGTTTGCCTCCATCTCACATGGACATGAATCCTCTCTCAGGAGCTTGCTTTCAATTAATACAAAGTTTTTTCTGAGTAGCTGTTATTTAGAAAAACGTGTATTCTAATTTTCTGCTATCCTCCCTCTTCTGTTGTTACGTTTCTTGAGTTTTTGGATGTCTCTGTATGTTAGGCTTTGCATCATTCTTTTTACCTTTTGGTAGTCTTGCATACCATATTTGGTACCAATCTTTACTTTTGCCTCCTTTTTCTCCTACCCTTTGTACTGTATATGGTACTCTTCCTACCACTGCTGGTAGTTTACTAACTTGTTAAGAAAAAAGTTTTTGTCTCTTCTTTCCCTTTCTTATCCTGTTAGTTATGGCTGAGAAACCAACTGGCTTTAAAAAATTCACTTCCTGTGGGCACAAAATTCTAAATTCTGATGCCCACAGGGAATGCATTTATTGCTTAGGAGTGGCACACCTGAATACTGCTTGCTGTATTTGTGCCACATTTACTCTACAGCAATTTCCAATAGAAGAAATAAATTAGTCCTTAAGGGATTACTGCCTCCATCTTCATCTTCTTTGTCAGGGGCTCAACCCCCCAGTAAACATCCTAAAATGTCTTCAGAGATGTGAAAGAAATCTCCTACCCAAATTCCAAAGACCATGACTTCCACCATGGCTTTGTCGGAGCCTCCTCAGATGATCTGCAGAACTTCGAATCCAACTTCATCAGATCCAAAAGAAGACCATTGTTTCCTAAATTCTTGGATCAGACTGTGATACTGGTAAAATCTCCCAAGCAGCACTTGGACCCAAAGACCTCAGATCCGACCATTACTTTGTTGAACTCTTCTCAAACCCACTCACCCAGGTTTGCAGTTGGCACAGTATCTCCTCAACTCCATTCTCCATTTCTACAAATGACACCAAGGAGAGAATCGAGACCACAGTCCACAACCATGTCCATTAGATTCTATTGAAGTCTTTCTGAGGCTGACATGGATATGATAATGAGTAAATTCCTCAGAGCTGAGATTCAGATGGGAGTTATTCCATCTCCATCTCCCATCTGATCAGTAAGCCTTCCCTCCACTTCTCATGTAGTGATTTCTCCTTCTCTGATCCATCCCATGGCTTCACAGCCCTCAGATCTGAGAGACCCAAGAGTGTTGGTGTCAGATCCGAAGATGGCTAGGTCTTTGACTAGACAGTTTCCCTGACTGGTTCTGCTCCTATCCCCTTGGATTGGGATGAGTCTCAGAGTCGAAGCATTGGTACCAGATTTGGGGGACCAGGGTCAATTCCATTGTTGTCAGAGCTCTCCTTCTCCTCGAAGGTTCAGCGTCGGACAGCTTGGGTCCAACTCCCACACTCAGGCATTACCAATAAACTTAGCAAACTGAATGTAAACCCCTTTGTTGTAAGATGGGTTGCCAACTGTCTCACAAACTGGTCACACACTATCAATGTGGGTGACTCCATATGAACGAGCAGACCTGTCACCAGTGGGGTGCCACAAGGGTCAGTCTTAGGCCCCCTATTGTTTGGTATATACTTCTTAGAAGTTCAGGCCAAAACTAAGGAGCTCTAGCTGACCAAGTTTGTGGACAACTGCAAACTGGGTGCAATTACTGAATCCCCAGATGATGTCAGTGTACTTCAGGAGGGTCTTACTCAGACCAATAACTTGTATCTTAGTCATGGTCTAAAACTGAATGCAAACAAATGCATCATCATTCCCTTCGGTAAAAACAATGTCCCTTCACACTATCAAATTAACAATAATATCCTATGTACCTACGAAGTAGTAAGAGATCTGGGATCACAAGTAGATTGTGATCTTAACTTTGACCACCATATGGGTACTGTAGTAAGGAAGGCTTTCTATGTAGCACACTTGATTAGCAAAGGCTTCACCTCTAGAGCAAAAGAGGTTATAACCCCTCTATACTCATCGCTAATCAAGCCCATAACTGAGCATAGTGCCCCTTTTAGCATGTACCTTACAAAGCACCTGCAGCAATTGGTGAGACCTCAGAGGTTTCTAAGTAAGAAGATCAAGGGACTCCAGCACTTGCCTTACACAGACCAACTAAAGTCTCTGTCACTATACTCAGTATTGTATAGACTTCTTAGGGGAGACTTATGCCTGGCTTACAGAGCAATCTCCTACCCAAGCCTAATGAATTTGCTGCACATCTGTAAATCAAACTGGACTAAAGCTACCCATTCCAGGGACCTAAATATGGCCTGCGACTTGAATAGGACATGCTGGAGGGACAGATTTGTCTCCCACCAACTGCCGCATCTTTGAAATAGGCTGTCAATTCATGTGAAGCAGAGCACCTGTATGACACTGTTCAAAAGGAACCTGGATGAGTGGATGGGGCACTGTAAATTCTTACTGGGGATAGCGCCCACAACCCTCCTAGACATGAGCAGTCATTAATAAATACAGTCCTTGGTATTGACTAGAGTATTTATGATATTACATTGGGATGAAATGGCTAGACTTGAAATGACCTCTGGGTTGATAGCCTAGTAAACTCCTATGATCCTAGAGGCTTGGATCCAACCAGGGTCAAGGCTTGGCTGCTTTGGAGGTTTTGGCCCCGTTGCGGCCTGCCACAGCTTCTCCCGGTTCATCTGCATTTGCGGTAGTGGTGAAGGCTTTCTCTCATCTGAGAGGTCTGATCTCTTGCTCTTCCTCGGATTCTACATCTCTTCCTCCAGCGGGTCTGAGCTCTGGTCCCATCAGACCTACTACACGGGGATAGCCAGTACCAACTAGTTTCCAGACAGTTTCCATAGAGAAACTTCTCCTCTCTTCGGATACCTCCCCAGAGCATCCCAACAAAGAGGTTTCTTGAAAGAGAACATGGATTCCCCTATGGAATTTCTCCAGTAGAATACTGACTTCGAAGAAGGAGAAAAGTCCCCCAGGTTTCCATAGGATAATGTCTCATTTGGAGACATCCTAGAGATTCTTAAGCAAAAGGATGGGTGGTTTTCAAATACTTCCTCCCCTAGAGGAGTCAGGTTTCTGGAAGCTTTTGGTACTGGCCTGTCTGTGTCTTGGGTGACTACACTGGCTGACGAGCTTATCAACCTAATCTCTGGGCATCGAAGGAAATGGACTGTCAAACCAAATCCCCGATGCTCAGACAAATTTTTGCACTGCCAAAGGGCAGACTTCACTGGTACAAAGGAATCCCTGTTGATGCTGTGGTTATGGTGGAAGCCACAAAAAAGAAACTATCTGAGCAGAGCTCCTCTGTCCATCCCCCTAATAGAGGGTTGAGGGCATTGGACAGATTTGGGAAGTGCATATTTGCTTCAGCAACCTTTGCCTTGAGGTCCCTCAATTATTTATTGCACTTTATGAGGCTGCAAAGGGATTTGACAAAGGTGCTCTCCAAATCCCTTTTGGAGTCCCTGTCTGTGGAGGACTATAAGAGATCATCTTCACAATCTCACTCTGTAATCCATTTCCAGCATAGCTCTCAACTGTCCAGATTTTTGCAGAATGCCCAGATCTGTGAAAGAAATGATTTCCCGCAGTGAACTGTAAGGAAAGACCCTGTCTGCCATAGGGATTCACTTTTCTACTCATCAGTGATCCTTCTCCCAGAATCAAACAGGGAGGAAGAAAATGTGGTTCTGTAAATCCCAGGGATCTTTCCAGGATTCATGCAGGGACAACTCAGTGTAGCTCAAATGGAAGCTGCCATCTTTGTGGCAGAGGATTCCCTTCTGGATAGACCCTTTCAGTGCTCCAGAAGGGTTGCCTGACTAATCACCTGTGGAGACAGACAGGGTGAGCTTGTCCTTTCTCCCAGATGCCTGGGCTTCTATAACAAAAGATTCTAGGATGCTAAAAATAATATCTAGAAGTTATCTCATACCATATCTCATACCATTTTTCCAGATTCCCCCAACCAAAAGAATAAAACTTCTTGATTCCCATCCAGTCAGAGAGAAGCTGCTGTTCAAGAGACTGAAAAGCTGCTGGACAAGAGTCATGCAGGAGATCCCACCAGACCAAAGAGGATTTGGAACTTAAGCTTCTTTTTAGTGCCAAAGAAGACAGGGGAGCCAAGCCTAATTTTGGATTTAAGCAACCTGAACCAGTTTGTGAAGAAGTCAAAATTTCAAATGGTCACAGTTTAGTCCATCCTGCCCTTTTTGCACAAGGATGATTGGCTG
The DNA here is from genome assembly GCF_019279795.1 of Protopterus annectens. Taxonomy (NCBI): domain Eukaryota; kingdom Metazoa; phylum Chordata; order Ceratodontiformes; family Protopteridae; genus Protopterus; species Protopterus annectens. Next base: position 320,950,666 of record NC_056738.1, read on the forward strand.
TGCTCCGTATATCTTCAGGACATGTACTATCACATCAAGATTCAGAGCCCTGCCCGTTTGTCTCACCACAGCCAAGTGTGTGGGAGTGGTAGCAGCTTGCCTGAGACTTCTGCGATTCTAAGTGTTTCCATAGTTAGACGACTGGCTCCTCACTGCCCCAACCAGACATCTCTTAGAACAGTCCAGGGACTATTTGCTCCAACTTTGTCAAAGACTAGGTTTTTCAGTCAGCATCTCCAAATCAAAACTGCAACCAGTACAGAGCCTTGAGTTCACTGGTGACCATTTTAACACAGTAGGTCAGATTGATGCTCTTCCTACACATTGTGTGGAGACATTCAAGTTTCAGGTACAACAAATTCTTGTTCATCCTCCTCCTCCAACCATACTTGTTCTGCTGGCTGTAGGTTCAATGGCAGCAGCCATAAACTTAGTTCTTATGGCATGTTACTATATATGTGTTCTCCAATGGTCTGTAGCTGTTCAGTGCTCTATTCTGCAACATCTTGTATCCTTTCCAGTCAAACTCACTCGAGTATGCAAAAATCATCTTTGCTGGTGGATACAGTCAGACAAGATTTATTTGAATAATTCCTTCCAAGTGCTTAGCCAAAGCAACTCTCTGATTGAAGTTGTTCCTTTTGCCAAACTACTCGGCGTAAATTTAGACGAACACCTCAAGTTCGACATCCATATTCAGCAAAATATAAAGAAAACACACCAAAAACTAGGTATGCTGTACAGGAACAACCACTTCCTCTCTACTTCTACTAGGCATACTCTGGCCTCCTTTTACCTCCTTCCCTCCCTTCTGTATGGCGCCATGCTACTAACTAACCTATCCTCTTCCTTCACTTCCAAACTTGAAAGCTGTTATAACAAAATTTCTAAATTTGCCACCAAAGCCAAACATTCCACTCATCACTGTGTTATCCTCCAATCCCTCAACGTTTTAGAATTCACAAATTACGTGGACTTCCTCCAGCTCACTACAGCACATAGGCTAATATTTAATCCAACCAAATGTCCCACTCTAACTAAGATGCTTCCACCGTACACTCCAAATAGAACTCTCAGATCTGAACACCAAAACTTAATTACTGTCCACAAACCTAAACGTCCTGCTGGACAACTTCTCCTCTCCTTCTCCTTAGGTAAGAAATGGAACTCTCTCCCTTCCACAGTAAGGACAATGTCAAACACAAACAACTTCAAAACTCAGCTTTACACTCCCAGCCTAGAACTCTTTTTAACAAAAGTCCCTGGGAGGGTATCTTCCTGAGATCCTAAACACCATATAGCTGGCTGTAACCTTCTATAGCTAATTCCCATTTGATCTCTAACACTCTGTAAATACTGTAAATAGCTGTTGACTTTTGACTTTAACTGTGTGAATTTGTTAAAATGTATCTGCATGATATTTTTCCACTATGGGCAATATTGCTCGCACTTTTTATTATTTGATATGTATTTGTATTTGTTCTTTTATTTTTATTGGACTGCTATCTTTATTGTAATCTGTTTCATGGAGCTTTTCTCCCTGGGCCTCCACTGAAAATGGGCTCTCTGGGCCCAGTGGACTTCCCCGGTAATCAAACTGGAAATAAATAAATAAATAAATTGGGCCATCTATTTATTCTACCTCCTCCAGTGGCCACTATGACCAAGGACGCCTCCCAATTGGGGCAGGTGGGACATTTCTTGGGACAGATGTTCTAAGATACATGGTCCTACCAAGAGACCAATTCACACATCAATGTTCTAGAGGTGAGAGTGGCTCTCTTAATGTTACAGGCCTTTCAAGATGTTCTCCCACTAAAAGCATTGCAATACAAACCAACAACATGTCTGTGGCCTGGTACATCAACAAACAAGAGGAAACCTGATGGCACCCTCTTTGTCGAGAGGCAATCAGAGTGTGGCAGTGGGCAATTTTGCCCAACCACTTTTTCTTGTGGAAATACACGATCCTGGGAATGCCATCATACTAAGGGACAAATTCAGGAGGTCCATTTTGTTACCTCATGAGTGGTCTCTTAATCAATCAGTGGTAGAGAATATTTTCTGTTATTGGAGTCAACCTGGCTGTGATCTCTTTGCATCTCCCCACAAAAATAAGTGTAGCAGGTATTTTGCTCTAATCCACCCTCAGGGGGAGTCACGGAGAGATCCTCTAGTCCACGACTGGCCCTCTGAGCTTTTTAACACCTATCCCCCCATTACCTCTGATTCTAAATTTCTTACAGAAAGCACATCGGTTGAAGAGCACAGTTATCCTCATTGCCCCCTTCTAGCCTCACCAAATGCTGTTCCACTTCCTTTGGTCTCATCTGCGTTATCCTTCATGGATACTGGACCCCAGTCCAGACCTTCTCTCTCATCCCTCAGGGATGAAGCATCCCAATATTCCAGGGTTCAAACTAACTGCATGGTGTGTCCAGTTCCATTAATAAGTAGATAGCCCAGGCTTTCCTCCCTGATTCGACTTTTACTTTTATCTTCCCAGAAAGCTTCTACAAGGAAGATTTGGAAAAGGAAATGGAAAAGATTTTCAATTTGGGTTCTTAAGAAGGAAATTGACCCTTTTACTGCTCTTATTTCTTCAGTTCAAGAATTCTTAGCCTCTATTTTTCAGGAAGGTGCTATTTTATCCACAGTCAAAGTACAATTAGCAACCATATCTAATTTTAATTCAGGAGAAAAATCTTCCTGTTTAGATTCTTCCAAACTGTGCAAGGCTTTTCTGAAAGGCACCTTCTTACACAGGCCTACAGCGAAAGATCAGTCTCCGCCTTGGGATTTGACAGTTGTACTTCAGGTGTTGACACAACAACCTTTTGAACCTTCAGCCAAAACTGATATATTTTGTCTTGGAAAATAGCATTTCTAGTAACAGTTACATCTGTAAGTAGAATTTCTGAACTCCAGGCTCTATCATCCAAATCCCTTTACATTGTTTTTTACAAAGACAGAGTTACATTATGAACCAACCCAACCTTCTTACCAAAAATAGCATCCGAATAGAATATCAGTCAAACTATTTATTTGCCTTTTTCCCCCAAAATTTTCAAATAAGAGAGAGTACATGCATCTTTTAGACATGCATAGACAACTATGTTTTTATCTACACAGGACAAAGGATTTCAGGAAAACAGACGGGTTGTTTGTTTCATTCTCACTGAACAGACTGGGATCACCAGTTTCTAAAGTTACTCTTTCAAAACAGATTGCTGATTGCATTTATTTTGTATTTACTCAGTAAGGCCTTTCCCTATCAAAGCACCCTAATGCATATTTAGTTATATCCATAGCCACTTCTGCTTTCTGGTCTGAACTTCCATTGATAACATTTGCAGAGCAGCTACCTGGTCTAATACTCATACCTTTATAGCTCATTACAAACTAGATTTGACCTCTAGAAGCAGAGCTGCTTTTGGTTCAGGAGTTCTCCAGGATATCTTGCCATGAGGGCCACCCAAGATTCACTTAGCCCGGGACTCTGTCCCATTTGTTGAGGAAGAATGAAAAGGACATCAACTATTAAAGTTATATACTCACTGTGAAGGCTGCCAGTCTAGCTAGATAGAATTTTGCAAATAATTCTATGTCATTGTAAATATTAATATGATCCACAGGCTTATTTTTACAAATGTAAGAAAATTATGTATGTTCTGAGCTTCAAAAATGTAACCACAGTGCACCCTGCTGGAGGAAAGCTGGTAAGTAAAGTATTGTATGACTGCTTGATCTCAAGCTTGGAGACAGGATATCTGGACTGGAAATTCTTTCTATTGTCTTAACTTAAGAGATAATTACCAAGGTTTTACATGTAAAGTGTCTTTTATTGCTGTGGTTTCCTGGCAGCTGCAAGATCAAAGAAATGTTAAAATTTTGAGTTCCTGATAGCCTGGGAACTAAAGGAGAAGTTATAAAACTGATGTAATCTAAGATGAATCAGCAGTACTGTGTATTATCAGTTTAAAACTTTCTCAGAGTGAAATATTGAGCACTTTGTATCTTGTCTTGGATCTGAAAACATTCCACTCACCAGTACTTGCTTGCTCTGTATGTAAGTAAAATTATTTAGAACTTAGTATTTCTTTTAGAGGTAAAATATAGCCAGATTAGTCTAGCTGTTTTCTATATTTATGCCCGACTGTCCCACAGTATTGTTTTAAAGCATTTTCCTGTGATTTCTGAACTCTGTAATGTCATTGTGTTAAAGTAGTAAGTATCGTCTTGTATTTTTATTATTTATTATTAAATATTTTTAAACCTTTCAACTGTGGTAGTTTTGTGTAGAGATAATTTAAGCTCTAAGAGTACTTTACATGTATTTGGTGATACTGTACTAAGCCACTCCAGACTAGCCTTAGCCCTGGGTCACAAGTACTATTTGGATAACGGTAACATTTCACAGTAAAATTGGTCACCCTTTGGGAAGAGCCTTATTAGTAGCTGATAAGTAGTGGTTGGTGGCAGTGATTTCTAACTTATAGTCTGGGCAAGAAGGGGGCATAGCTGGAGAACCTGTGCCAGCCTTCCCCAGGAGTGTCTGTGTGTGTGTATATAACTCATATCTTATTGTGCATGTGTCAGGTACTTGGGCAGGGACACAAAGCACTGGTTTGATAGAGTGGGTGCTGGAGGTTTTAGCTTGACCACTAGGCTGAGATCTGGACCCCATAGTTGTGCCAGTGGGGAGTCTTATTGGGGATCTTGAGACAAAGGGAGAAACCAGCCCCAGACTGACTGTGATCTCTGCATGTTCTTAAGGGAAATTGTACTTTGCTGTGTGTGTACTTGCTATCCTCCCAGTGTGGACGCCCCTCACTGGTGCTTGTGGTGAGGATTGAGGCTCCTTGATTTCAGGGCCTGTGCACAGGTGTCACACTCACCATAACTATGCATCTTTATTGTCTATTTGCATTCTTCCTCAACTCTCCACGCCCCCCCCCCTCCACCTTACTTTCATTTTCTGGAGTGATTTTATGGATATTTGGAACCTTTTGTTCCAGGTTTGAGATCTAGCTTACTGTTATTTCCCTTTTCCTACTCTCTCTTAGGATCTATAAAGCAGCAAACATGATCTGAGGCATTGTAGGTTGGCTGGGGCATTATGGGTAGAGGGAAGAGTTCAAGAGTTGGATACTTAAAACTGTGGTATGTGGCCGTGTTGATTCTGAGGTCAGATCCATAACCCATGAAAATGGACAACACAGATATATAGTTATGGTGAGTACATAACTTTAATATTTTATGGGGTTCTGGATTCCCAAAGACACCTATTCAAGAACCATGTAGCAGACTCCGAAGTGGTGACTCAGGGTCCTAAGGGAGCTAAAGCTAGGACCTCCAAAAAACCCATGCTAAATTGAAAAAGAAAGTAGAGCCTTGGACAAGTTTGGAAAGAAAGTGTACACATCTGCTAGCCACGTCATGAGGGCTTTGAACCAGTTTCATATGGTGAAGTATCAGGAAACCATTTTAGACCAGATGAAGCAAAAGCTGGTGGAGATTGAAAATAAGACCCTCCCCAAGGAACTGCTAGAGTTGTACAGTTTTTGGTCTCAAGTAGCTAAGCACTCCTTCACTGCGGTTATGTTTCTCAGGAAGCTTCCAGGAGGGCAGCAGCCACAAGATCTGTCATTAAAAGATACGCCTGGCTGAGGGAACAGTCCCTTCCTGAACTTGTGAAATCCTGTCTTTTGGATGCTCCTTTGGGAAAAGGTTTTTCTTTTTGGCCCAAGGCTGAAGATTTGCTTAAAAAATGAAGGATAAAGCAAAGCCCATGCAAGCTGTCAAGGGCTTTCTTCAGGTGGAACCTCCTTGTTTCAACCACAAGTTACCCTACCAGCCACTGGTACTTTCTGGCCTCCCAGTCTAAACCTAGACATAGGAGACCTTGAAGGAAAAGAGCCAAAGGCAGCATCTGAGACAGTGACAAGCAGGATTCAGCAGGCCTGTGGGATCTCACCAACAGGGACCTAGCAGGGAGCAATCATGATTCATCCATGACACCCCCTCCCCTCAAGTCCCACCCCTTCATTCCTAACCTCTCAGACTAGGAAGACAGCTGTTCGTCTTCCTTAAGAATTGGACCCTTTTTAGCAGGGATCAGTAGGTCATGAAAATCATTCAAAGAGGCTACAAACTCCAGTTCAAACAGCCTCTAATTCCCAGATATTCCACCAAACAAAAAAAAAAAGACTGTGGAACCAGTAACAAATTCATTACAAGGAAAAGGTTTTTACTCAAGGCTTTTCTTAGTCCCCAGAAGAGAGGTACCTGGAAATGGATTCTGGACCTGTCAAGGCTCAACTGATTCTTGCAGGTTCCAAAATTCAAAATGCTAATACTTCAAAAATTAGGGCCCATGATCTCTCAAAATGCTTTCATGATAACCTTGGATCTAAAGGATGCAAACCTTCACATTCCCATAGAAACATCTCACAGGAGGTTCTTGCGCCTCAGAGCAGATGTGAGGCATTATCAACTCTGTGCTTTGCCCTTTTGCTTATCTGCTGCACCCAGGATTTTTACAAAATGTTTAGGCCCAGTGATAGCCTTCTGTAGGTCGTATTGCTGTCAGATTTACCCCTTCTTAGATGACTTCCTTATTCAGGCAACAGATCTAGTAAAACTCAAAGCAGATCTGCTTTACACCCAAGATATCCTGGCTTCACTGTGGTTCAACATCAATATCCAAAAGTCTCAGACCATCCCCGCAGACGGGATTGTGTTTCTGGGTACTTTGCTGGACTCACCTTTTTAGCCTTCCTTTCTCCAGACAGGGTTACCTTTCTAGCTCTTTACTTGCAAAAGCTCCTTGCCAGGAACTACCTCACAGCCAAAGAGGTCTTCAGAGCCTTATGTTATATGGCTTCTTGCATCATCATGATCTGTGTGGCCAGACTACATATGGGTAAGCTGCAGTGATACCTCAGAAATGTGTGATACCACCATTCTCAATCCCTCAACTTCAGCAACTTCTAGACTTGACAGGTAGGACTCACAGTTCAAGAACAAATACATCAACCTTAAAAGTGGTGGCAGTCCAAAAATGCCTGTTTGCCTTCAAAGGCCAGTGTAAACCAGGAGTACTCCTGGGAAACACAGACAATACCACAGTTATGTGGTACTTAAAGAAGCAGGGGGGACTCACTCTTACCACCTTTGTCACCTAGCCATGGTCCTTTGGGAAATTGCAAACTTCCTAGGCCTGCATCTCATGGCACAGTACCTACCAAGGGAAACCAATCAGCTGACAGGTCACCTAAGCAGGACCTTGTCAGACCCTCATGAGTGGCAAACTCCACGGAGCATGTGATAAGTACTGCAAGCTATAGTGTGTATTACAAGATAGGTAGGGGTTCTAATCCCACATATTCCAAGTGTGTGTGTGTGTGTGTGTGTGTGTGTGTGTGTGTGTGTGTGTGTGTGTGTGTGTGTGTGTGTGTGTGTGTGTAACAGTATATACCTGCACTATGGACATGCCAATATGGGCTATCTCTGTGCAATAGTATGCATTTAGATAAACTCCGTGGCACATGAGATAAGTACTGTATGCTATAGTGTGTACTACTAGATAGGTAGGGGTTCTAATCTCACGTCATCCAACTCTGTGTGTGTAACTGCATTAGGATGTTTTTCTCAGCATAACCAAAGAATGGGGTATGCCACAGATAGATATTTTTGCCACCAAGGAAAACGCTTACCTAAAAAAGGTTTGCTCAAGGACCATAACAAGGTCAGCCTGGTAGACAGATGCTATCTCCCTCCCTTGGACAGGCCTGCTGCTCTATGGCTTCCCCCAGTACCCTTGCTCCCCAGGGTATTCCTGAAGATAATGTAAGAATGGCCAAGAGTCATTCTAATATCTCCAGATTGGCCAAGGCAGCACTGGTAACTTCTATTGCTCAGTCTAAACAAGAAGGAACCATGGTTGCTGCCCCAGCGAGTAGACCTATTAACACAGAAGAAGGGCACAGTCATACACCCCAACCTCAATATAACAGCTTGGATGATACATTGACCCCATGGAAGGGGGCACCCCTTGGGAAACACATCCTGGACATTCTAAAAGAAGCCAGGAGATCTAGCACAAGGACATCTTATTTGGCCAAATGGAAGAGATTCACTTTATGATGCAGACAAAAGGGACAGAGCCCATTGCAAGCTCAGATGCCTTTGATCCTTTCATACTTATCAGGACATTTTGCAAAATGACTTTTCTTATTTTCACACTGGAAACACAGGCTGAAGTCCACTGATCCAAACACAAAGATTTATTGTAGAACAAAGTAAGTGCTTTTGTCTGTTGTATATAATCAGACTTCCTCAGACAAATAAAAACTACATCAAAACCAATTTATACACATCATAATCACAATTAGTCACACCCCACCTGAAATTAATGAGCATCAAAAAAGGGATAAACCTTGAATGCTGAACAAAATGCATGGTGCAACATTAAAAGCATCTTATATAAATCACTTTATAGAATAAGATACCTATAAAAATATATATTACAAAATCAAACTTGCCATACAATGAATAACCTAAGCCTTCATTATATGAAATAAAAAAATACATATATATGTATAAATAAATATACAAAAATTGCTATACAAAAATTATTAAAATATGTTGTTTTTTAAAAAAACATTTAACCTAGTCTATATCAAGGATTAGTCAGAGGCACCCTCTCTAACTAAGAAAATTACCTATCAAAAACTTTTAATTTTAACTTACTTAATATGGATACTACATCATTTAAACCTGGGGGGAATATGCATTAAGAAAGACCTGCCACCACGTTTCTTTTTCTTCAAGGAATATCTTCCATGCCCCCCCCCGTCCCCACATTTCACTTGTTGTAATATTACAAATTTGAAAGTATACTCAAGGAAAAGTTTCATGTGCCTATATAGTGCATTTTTCTCATCGTATTGCCGAATTTCATATCTGTGCTCGTATATCCTTTGGGTCAATTTACGTTGAGTTTTGCCTATATAGAAGACTGGACACTTGGTACACACAGCAGCATACACAACTGCTTGGGTGTAACAGCTATATTTGCCTTTAATTTTAATCCTTTTATCATGTATAGTAATGCTAGTAGTTGACAGAATAAAATTACACTGGTGGCACATACCACATGGATACATCCTTCCGTCCATTCCTCCTTCTGAGGTTTGTTACAGAAGGCACTTGATATTCCTGCCCTTTCTAAAAACAAAGTTGCGTTTCCTACCAAAAATCTCAGCCATTCAACAAGATACGCCATTTTTTATTAAGAATATCCTGTACAATATGACTCTCACTAGAAAAGGTTGCTACAAATGGGCATAAAGGGTTAAAAATTCTGCTGGGTGTCAGTTACTTGAGGATTATCTAACTAAGAATCTACTCTATCACACTCATAATTACCACCCGATGAAAGAATACCATTACTAGAAATAGAGGGTCGGGAAATACTCCCTGTACACCCCAAAATAAGGGTATAGAAACCACTGTGTCGTTTTCTTATAACCTCTTGTTTAATATTGTATACAAGACTGGAAGGGTATCCTCTATCTTTTCTTATTTCTCTATAAAAATGCAAGCTTTAGCAATTTCAACTGATCTGCCTACTCACCCTCTTTTCTTCTCCCATCCTGTCATGAAACATTTCCTGACAGGTGTTATCCATATTAGACTCCCAGAGAAATCTCCTATAGGCCTGTGGGATCTCAACTCAATTTCATTATGTTGAAACTGACCCTACCTCCTTTTTGAGCCAGCTGCTTCTGCAGATATTAAATTCCTGACCTGGAAGACAGCTTTCCTGCTTGCCATTACTCAGCTAGAAGGGTTGCAGAGCTTCAGGCCTTTATGTGTGTGTGGAACCTTTTTTTCCACCCAGTCTCTCTCTCTCTCTCTCTCATGTCAATCCTTCCCATATGCCTAAAGTGGTTACAGAGATTTCTTTAAACCAAACCATCTATTTACCTTCCTTCATTACTAACCCTCAAAACAAGGGGGAAAGAATATTACTTTGGGTGTGCATAGGCAACTGTTACTGCTTGGACAGAACAAAGAATGTCAGGAAGTCTGAACAACCTTTTGTGGTCCTTGCCTGTAGCTATGGGGGGAGACCAGTTTTTAAACAAACAATCTCCAAATGGATCTCCATTTGTGTCTTGTTTTAATACAGCCATCATGTAAAGAAGCCTCCAGATCTTGTGAGATCATACTGATCCACAAAAGCTACTGCTACATCTACTGCCTTTCTAAAAGGGGTGGCCAGTAAGGACATTTTGGAAGCTGGTACTTGATCCTCTGTGCATACCTCCACCAAACATTATCACCTTCCAACCTTCTCCAAGTCCAGAGCAAGGTTTGCCCCTGCCATGTTATAGGGGATCCTTTCCTCTCCACAAACTCTCCATCAACTCTCCTTTCAGCTTTGGGAGTCATCCCATCAGTTATGACTGCACTAGTGATACACAAAGAACATAGTATAGTTGTGTACACTTACCATAAATGTAGATGTTCAAGTGTATTCACTGTTGCGGTATTCATTCCCTCCCTCAGGACCTTGACCTTAGGGACTTGTTAGGAGACTTCTGTCTGTTGGAGGCAAGAAATGTTATGGCACTGGCTGACTCCCTTTATACCCAGATGTCTTGACGTCAGTTAGGGCATCCACCAGCATCAGTAGGAGTAGAAAATTCTCTGGTAGTTGGGCCAGCCAAGGACTTTCACAGCAGGAAATCCCATACTTTTAACTGCAACAGTGAATGCACTCAAACATCTACAGTTATGGTAAGTGTACAGAACTATCCTTTCTCCCTACTTAGGGAATTGGGCCAGGAGAATTACTACAAGCTTCCACACAGACTGGATCTACTCACACAAAGCAGAAGAAGTTTAATACACCCCTGATGTTCATCGTGTTTCAGTGTTGCAGTCATGACTGTAGGGTTCTCCCCTGCCAGCAGGCAGTCCTCGGTCGGCCAGAATCCCAAAGTCTGGGTCTGGCGTCGGCTGCTCAGCCATGCTCCCTGACGTCAGAGCACCAGGAGTACAAAGCTGACAGCCGACGCCATGTTCTCCAGTTTTTCTTGCCATGCGGTGATAGCAGTTCGCAAGTGCCGGTCGGCTGACTCCTGACAATTTTTACTAAAACGTACTTCAGTCCGAAGACTTTCTTCTCCCACTCAAAGCTAAGTACCCCGTTGGGGAAACTTTTTTCTTGCTCCAGTCCGATGTCAGAAAAAGTTAATAATTGTATTTCATGTGGGAAGCAAATACCTCATAAGGATTTTCATTCTTACTGTATTCCTTGCTTAGGCCCTGACCACGACGTAGCTAGTTGTCGGTTTTGTGCTAGATTCAATCAACGTACAATTAAACAAAGGTACGATTTTGCATTTCATTACTTTGGTAGGCGTTTTAATTACAAAATGTCATCGGATACGGTTCCGGCTACCGGAGTTCACAAACGACGCAAGGACAACGATATCGTACAAGCAGAGCCAGCTTCAGGTTCGGCCATCGTCAGTGAGGCGCTTTTGCAGCCCCTGTCGTCCCTGTCCCTGGCCGAAACGGACTCCCACGAGGAGCCAACTAGGCCTTTGAATGTTTCTGTTGCAGGACCTTCGGACAATGCTCCTTCGGATGGGTCTGGAGTCGCTGTGCAGGCACTGGCTTCCGAAGGGGTTTTCAGGCCTACTCAACTTCTAATAAAGGCAAAGCCAAAGACAAAGGCAAAGACTCCTTCCAAATCAAAGACTGCAGCCCAGGCCTCTTCTGATCCGGCACCCAAGTCTCAGAAACAGTTACTCAAGATGGCTGAAGACTTACTTACTATGATTAGGGGTTCACATCCCCCTCCAGATAAAAGGCCAAGACAGGAAGTGTATTATGACTCCTCTGACCAGGCTTCTGTTTCTTCAGTTTCTTCTTCTGACCAGGAATATTCTTTCCCTCCTTATGAGGATTCTGATGCTGAGAAATCCATTCCTTCAGCTTCTCCCCCTGAGGATTTCTCTTTTGGGGAAACTTTGCATGAAATGAGGGAACATTTTCACTGGGAAGGACAGGAGTACTCGGAATCTAAGAAAAGACTTGGGGATTTTCTTCTTCTTCCCCAACATAGACCCCTGGCTATTCCTCCTATTTTGGATATTGTGGATGATGCTTTTTCGGAGGCTAACTTAACTCCTGACTCTTTTCCTCCAGCTCCTGTTAAGCCAGACAGATATTATAGGGTTCCTGATTCCCACCAGTTTTTATATAAGAATCCTACTGCTGATCCTGAAACCATTTCTCAGGGTCCTAAGGGGGTTAAGGCCGCTTCTGCTAAAAACCCCATTCCCATTGAGAAGGATTCCAGATCTTTAGAAAGATGGGGCAAAAAAGTGTACACTTCTGTTACTTTATCTATTAGGGCTTTAAACTGTCAGTTTCATATGCTGAAATACCAGCAATTTCTTCTGTCTGTTTTAAAACAAAAGTTAACTTCCATTTCCGCCTGTGCAGATGATAAGGAATTACATGACTTAATGCATGCCACTGAATAAGTTGGGAAGCATGGTTTACAGTGTGGATTTGATGCCTTGGAGGCTTCTTGTAGGGCTGCTGCCTCTGGCACAGTCATTAGAAGGCATGCATGGTTAAAGGAACAAAACTTGCCAGATCAAGTAAAAGCTAAATTATTGGATGCTCCTGTTCAGCATAATGTTTTGTTTGGATCTAAAGCTGAAGAGGTGATAAAGAAGATGGAGGACAAGGCAAAATTCATGCAAATGGTCAAAGATTTCTTACAAGTACAGCCACCCAGATTTAGTAGGAATTGGCCTACTAAAAATTGGTCCTTTCCCAATTCTGACAGGCCTCAGAGGGGTAGGTATAGACGCTTCCGAGGAAGGCCTCAAACGCAAGCCTCTTATAGACCAAGACAGAGGACTGCTTCCACCCCTAGGGGAGGAGAGGACAGGTCACAAGCTCATAGAAAACAGACTCAATGACTCTCTCTGTTGGGCTGCAGGAAAGACTTGCCTGAAAGCCCCTCTCGGAGGAAAACTTTCTCTTTTTCGCCTAAATTGGACTCGTATAACCCAAGACAAGTGGGTTCTGGATGTGGTTTCAAGAGGTTACAAATTCCATTTTCATACCCTACCAAGACCAAGCGGATGGCCGGATCTTCCAAAACATCAATGGTTAGAGGCCTTAAACCAGGTGGAAGCTCTCTTGGCTATGAAAGTCATAAAACTGGTTCCACTTTCAGAGATGGGACAAGGTTTTTAATCAAGGCTCTTTCTAGTCCCCAGAAAGCAAAATTCATGGAGACCCATTCTGGATCTGTCAGTCCTGAACACTTTTCTCGAGATACCAAAATTCAAGATGCTTACTCTACAGCATCTACTTCCAATGCTGACCAAGAATGCATGGATGGTAACTTTGGATTTAAAGGAGGCATATTTACACATTTTCATCAGGCAGGAATGCAGAAAATACCTCAGGTTCAAGGCTGGATCAAAGCACTATCAATTCTCTGCGCTGCCCTTTGGATTGTCTGCTGCGCCCAGGGTCTTCACCAAATGCCTGGCTCCAGTAGTAGCTTATTGCAGACTCAAGGGAATTCAAATTTACCCTTATCTGGACGACGGTCTTATTCAGGAGGACAGCAAGGATGTCTTACTCCAGCATCTAGAATTTGTTCAGAATCTTCTCAAGTTCTTGGGATTCACTGTAAACATAAAAAAGTCAAATTTGACACCCTCTCAGCAGATAACTTTTCTGGGTGCTCTTCTCAACACAACAACCCAGATGGCATTTCTGACATATGAAAAACAATTACAGCTGGCTTCAGCTTTCAAAACCTTGGCAACATCAACTCGGCTATCTGCAAGGAAATTCCTGCAGGCTTTGGGTTACATGGCCTCCTGCATCCTTCTCGTACCATATGCAAGACTACATATGAGGAAAATACAGTGGTACCTAAAAAGTGTATGGTCTCAGCATTGCCACAGTTTAGACATACAGATTACCGTCCTGCCTTGTTTTCAAAAGGAATTCCTTTGGTGGTCCAAGGCATGTACTCTAAACAAAGGAAAGCCCTTCAGTCTGCCTCCAGCCACTCAGATACTAACCACGGACGCCTCAGATTATGCATGGGGAGCCCATTTTCAGGGCAACTGTCTGCAGGGCCTTTGGACAAAGGATCAGAAGCTCCTGCATATCAATTTAAAAGAAATGTTAGCCATTCAGAAGGCTCTATTGGCCTTCAGGAATCTTCTACATCCAGGACAACTACTGATACGAACAGACAACACCACAGTTATGTGGTACATAAACAAGCAAGGGGGATCTCATTCCTATCCCCTTTGCAGACTAGCCATGAATCTATGGAACAAAGCTCTAGCTTGCAAACTGGACCTTCAAGCTCAGTTTCTACCAGGGAAGCAATACTTCCTGGCAGACAGTCTGAGCAGGAACCTGTCGGACCCACATGAATGGATGCTGGACACCGAAGTATTCAAGATGATTACAGCAGTCTGGGGATGTCCTCACATAGACCTCTTTGCATCCCACCTCAATTGTCAACTACAGATTTTTTGCACCAGGACATTCTATGAACTAGCTTGGAAAGTGGATACACTATCATTCAGTTGGAGAAACCTCTCGGGGTATGCCTTCCCGCCTCTACCTCTTCTTCCAAGGGGGTTATTAAAGATCAAACAGGACAAGCCCAAGATGATAAACTTGCTGGCCCCAAATTGGCCTCGACAGTTTTGGTACCCAACACTGAAAAACCTTTGTCTGGAGCCCCCTTGGGTTTTACCACAGACTCTGAATTTTCTGTCCCAACACCAGGGTCAGGTTCTGCACTCCCATGTCAAAACTCTCAGCCTGGCAGCATGGTTAATCCAGGGTCTATGATTCATTCTCTCCTACCCAAGCAGGTTATGGATGTCATTTTAGAAGCCAGAGGTCCTAGCACTAGAAAATCTTATGCAGGAAAATGGAAAAGATTTTGCTCATGGATGCAGGCTCAGGATTCAGATCCTCTTATTCCTAACATTTCTCTGATTTTACTTTACCTGACAGACCTCTTACATAAGGGTCTCTCTTTCTCTTCCATAAAAATACATGCCTCTGCTATTTCTGCTCATTATAATACTGACCCTCCAATCTTTTCCCACCAGCTCATGAGACAGTTTCTCAGAGGAGCTAAGAACTTAAGGCCCCCTAGATCTCCTCCCATTCCTGCTTGGGATCTCAACTATGTTTTGGAAAAGCTCACCTTACCTCCTTTTGAGCCTGCTGCCACATCTGACATCAAGTTTTTATCTTGGAAGACAGCCATCCTGTTAGCTCTGACCTCTGCCAGGAGGGTTTCAGAGTTGCAAGCTCTTATGGCTGTGGAACCTTATATTATTTTTCATCAAGACAGGGTGTCTTTAAGGACTAATCCTACTTTCATGCCTAAGGTGGTTTCCAAAGTGGCTTTAAATCAAACTATTCACTTGCCAACTTTTTTCCCCACTCCTCAAAATAAAGGGGAAAGGATCTTGCATTCCTTGGATGTACACAGACAGCTACATTTTTACCTGGACAGAACCAAGGAAATCAGGAAATCAGAGCAATTGTTTGTTTCTTATGCTTCAAGTTCCCAAGGTAAAGCCATTTCAAAACAGACCATTTCTAAATGGATTGCTCATGGAATCAGATTTTGCTATTCACACAATGGAAAGCAAATCCCAGTGAGTATAAGGACTCACTCTACCAGAGCTGCTGCCACTTCAGCTGCCTTCCTCAGGGGAGTTCCTACCAAAGACATTTTGGAAGCTGCAACTTGGAGTTCAGTGCATACTTTTTCCAAGCACTACAATCTACTTCTCTACTCTAAGTCTAGGGCAGGCTTTGCTTCTGCAGTCTTGCAGGGCCTTTTAGCCACCCCCTCTACTTTATGACCACCTTCCCTTTTATTCTGCTTTGGGATTCAACCCTACAGTCATGACTGCAACAGTGAAACACGATGAACATAGTACAGTTGTGTACACTTACCATAAATGTAGATGCTCGAGTGTCTTCACTGTTGCAGTCTGGGTTACCCTCCCTCCTGTCCCCTCTTATTTTTTCCTTTGTGTGGTTCCCTTCTTCACCCTTCTTCTGAGGTGTATTTGCAAAGGGTATGGGATCTTACTCATTTTGGAACACCTAACATCTGAGGCAAGAAAAACTGGAGAACATGGCGTTGGCTGTCAGCTTTGTACTCCTGGCGCTCTGACGTCAGGGAGCATGGCTGAGCAGCCGACGCCGGACCCAGACTTTGGGATTCTGGCCGACCGAGGACTGCCTGCCGGCAGGGGAGAACCCTACAGTCATGACTGCAACAGTGAAGACACTCGAACATCTACATTTATGGTAAGTGTACACAACTGTACTTTTCTTAACTTCAGCTCACTGCATGGATGATTCAATTGTGATACCTTTTAGGAACCTTGTATGTTCTTTGTGTTTCACTGCTGCAGTCATCACATTTGGGTTATCCTGTCAGGGGTAGCCCTCAGTCGGCCTGAATACCTGAGGCTTAGTATTTCTCCATCGGTTGCTGTCACTCCAGGACTGACGTCAGGTCATCAGTGGTATAAAATCAGGCAGGTGATGCCATTACATCAGTCTTTCTTGTCAAGGAGCCTGAAGCAGAAGCAGTTCACATGACTGCTGGTCGGCCTCTACCTGAGTTTTCATTTCCAAATTGAAGTTGAAGTCTTCTAAAGCTAAGTACCCCATTGGGGATCCTTTTTTCTTGCTCTAACCAATGTCAGAAAAAGTTAACAATTGTCTTGCCTGTGGAAAGCAAATACCACACCGAAACTTCCATTCTTACTGCGTCACTTGTTTAGGCCCAGACCATGACATCCCTTGATGTTGCTTTTGTGCTTTGTTCAACGCCAGAACTATACGTCGTCGGACCCTTCTTGTAGCTAGATATTTTCACTCTCTGTCCTCGAATTCCGATATGGCTTCGGTAACCCATCCGACTACCGATCTTCCAAAAAAAACGTAAGGATAAAGACAGAGACAGACCGCACAAGTCCTAAACCGCCGATGATGCTTCCGCTATGCTAATCGTCAGTTCTCTGGTTCTCAGTGAGGTGTTTTCGCAGCATCTGATGCCCGCTTCTCTGGATTTGCAGGTCGCTACCGAAACCCTTTTAGAGTCTGGTATGCCGTGAGACTCTTCTTCAATTATGGATCCTGTGGATATCTCTACCTTGGATGGGTCCAGACCCACTGAGCAGGCACCGGCTTCTGAGGAAGTACTTCGCACTACCGATACTCTACACACAGATGACTTCTTTTGTGTCATCAGTTTTCCTAAAACTACCAAGTTTCTAAGGACCAGGGTACGAACTACGCCCAAAAAAATGACGACCCAAGCTCAGGCACCTGCTTCCTTGCCTCATTCTCAAATGCTTAAAATGGTGGAAGACCTTATTATGCTTATTAGGGTAAGCCAGGCTACCCCTTCCAAAAGCAAAAGAAAAAGAGACTTGTCCCCAGTATTTTTATCTGAACAGGAGTCCGATGACTCTGATGCTTCTGAATAAGAAGACATGCAACCCCTCTCTGCTTATGAAGATTCTGATGCAGAGGAATCCATTCCTTCTGCCTCTCAGCCGAGAATTTTTAATTTGGGGAAACCCTTCATAAAAGGGAGCATTTTCAGTGGGAATGTCAAGACTATCCTTAGTCAAAAAGAGACTCCGGGAATTCTTAGATTTACCACAGCACAGACCTTTGGCCATTCCTCCTGTCCTGGATGTTGTGGATGATGTTTTTATGGAATCCAGTTTAACTCCTAACACCCTTCCGCCTGACCTGACAGATACTACAGAGTCCCTGACTCTCACCAATTCCTTTTCAAAAATCCTACTGCTTACCCAGAAGTCAACTCTCAAGGACCTAAAGGAAGTAAAGCAACCTCAGCTAAGAATCCTACCCCTTCAGACAAGGATTCCCGAGCTTTAGACAGATGGGGTAAAAAAGTGTACACCTCTGCTACTCTTGCTATTAGAGCATTAAATTGTCAGTTCCACATGTTGAAATATCAGCAATATACCATGGAACTCCTCAAACAAAAAATATCTTCCTTTCCTGCTTGTGCAGAAAATAAAGAACTACTAGAGCTAATGCATTCTGCAAGGCAAGTTACTAAGCACACCTTGCAATGTGGCTTTGATGCCCTAGAAGCATCTTGCAGGGCAGCAGTCACTGATTCTGTCCTTAGAAGGCATGCTTGGCATAAGGAACAGACCTTGCCAGACCATGTCAAATCCAAATTATTGGACCCATCATTGAACAAAGACAATTTATTTGGCACCAAGGCAGAAAAGGTCTTAAAAAAGATGGAAGAAAAAGCTAAATCTATGCAGACAGTTAAAGACTTCTTACAGTTCCAGCCTCCGAGGTTCAGTAGGTATTGCCCCTCCAAGCACTTGTCCTTTCCTGCCCTCTCCAGGCCAGCTCAGCCCAGACCCAGGGGAAGCAGACCCCCCCCCCCCAGACAGCAGTCCCAGGGAATGCAGAGATCTAAGCAATAGAGTTCCTCCTCTTCAAAAACAGGGAGTGCAAAGCCACCCCTTTATGGTAAGAACTCATAATGACTTTACACCTCCACCCTTTACCTCTGCCCACCTGCTTGTGCCCCTAGGAGGAAAACTGTCCTTCCATGCAAGCAACTGGGCCTCTATTACCAACAACCGATGGGTCCAAAACATAGTGTCCCAGGGACACAAATTTTATTTCCACACTCTGCCAACCCCAAAAGCGTTCACAGAACTTCCTCCAGACCAGTGGACAGAGGCCAAAAAGCAAGTCCTTTCCCTGCTCTCCACGAGGGAAATACAGCATGTTCCTGCAGAACATACGCCAAGCTTTCTATTCCAGGCTCTTCCTGGTACCCAGAAAAGAGGGCACCTGGCACCCAATCCTCGATCTATCCATTCTAAACACCTTTCTGGTGATACCAAAATTCAAAATGCTCACCCTCCAGCAGCTTCTTCCTATGCTTTCCAAGGATGCTTGGTTAGCCACCCTAGACCTAAAAGAGGCCTACCTACACATCCTAATCAGGGAATCTTGCATGAAATATCTACGTTTCAGGGCAGGATCTATGCACTTTCATTTCTCTGTGCTTCCCTTTGGCTTATCCACTGCTCCCAGAATTTTCACAAAATGGCTGGCTCCAGCCATTGCTTTTTGCAGACAAAGAAATATTCAAATTTACCCCTATGTAGATGATTGTCTGATTCAGGAAGACAGTCAAGAGAAGCTGTTACAGCACCTGACCTTTGTAAAGGACCTACTGACCTTCCTGGGGTATACTGTCAATGAAAAGAAATCAAAACTAGTCCCCACACAAAACATTGTGTTCCCGGGAGCAAGTCTGGACACAGCATCCCAGATAGCATTCCTTACTCCAGAAAAACAAGCCTACTTGACAGGCTACTTCTCTCAACTAGCCACCAGAACCCAGTTGTCTGCAAGGAAAATCCTTCAAGCTCTAGGGTTCATGGCCTCCTATATTCTACTCATTCCATATGCCAGACTGCATATGAGGAAACTATAATGGTACCTAAAAAGCCTTTGGTGTCAACACTGTCAATACCTGGAAGCTCTCATACCAATGATACCTTGTCTAAGGAAAGATTTGCTTTGGTGGGCAGCAGCATGCAACCACAACAAGGGACATCCCTTCTCAAAACCCCATGCTGCCCAGCCCCTCACCATAGATGCATCAGACTATGTCTGGTGTGCACACCTGGATGGCAGGTGCATTCAGGGCCATTGGAGCCCAAATGAAATACATCAGCACATCACCCAAAAGAGATGCTAGCTTTTCAGCATGACCTGACAGCTTTCAGACACCTACTCTCCCCGGGGCCTCTACTGATAACAACAGACAATACCACATTCATGTGGTATATCAACAAGCAGGGAGGGACTCACTCTTATCCTCTCTGCAGGCCCGCCATGACCCTTTGGCACACGGTCTCAGCCATGCAGCTACACCTGCTAGCACAATTCCTGCCAAGCACCCTAAACTCTCTGGCAGACAATTAGAAACCTGCTAGACCAACATGAGTGGCAGCTAAACCACAGAACTGCCACCCTTGTAAGCCAGAAATGGGGCACCCCGAAGGAGGACCTCTTTGCCTCCCACTCCAATCATCAGCACAGAAAATACTGCACCAGAGAACCTCACAGCATGGCCTGGAATGTGGATGCTCTATCCGTCCAGTGGTAAACCTCTCGGTCTATGCATTTCCCTTTCTGCCACTCATTTCAAGGGTACTGCTCAAAATAAGGGAGGAAGAACCAAGGGTAATCCTGATTGCCCCAGACTGGCCAGGTCAGCACTGGTACCCACTGCTGCGCAGACTGTTACCCTTGCCACCATGGCACCTACCTCAGATCCCAACACTCCTAACCCAGTGGAATGGAGAATTCATGCATCCCCAATTGCAGACCATTAACCTGGCAGGCCTGGCTTATTACCTGACTTCTCCTCAAGCTGCCAGCCTAAGTAAACAAGTCCTAGATTTTGTATGTGAGGACAGATGCCCAAGCACTAGAATATCCTATGCTGACAAGTGGAAAAGGTTTTGCACCTGGATCCAGGCTAAGGGAGTTGGAATGGCACAGCCCTCCCTACCTCTTATCTTGGATTACCTAGCAGACCTATTACACAGGGGTCTACCCTTCTCTTCTATTAAAATTCATGCCTCTGCCATCTCTTCTCATTACAACACAGAGCCACTTCTCTTCTCACACCCTCTCATCAAACAGTTCCTAAGCAGGGCTAACAACTTAAGGCCACCCAGAAGAGCTCCTACACCAGCTTGGGACCTTAACTTTGTGTTGGAAAAGCTCACCCTACCCCCCTTTGAACCTGTAGTTTCACCAGACTTAAAATTCCTCTCTTTAAAGACAACCTCACTTCTGACCATCACTTCAGCTAGAAGAGTATCAGAGCTACAAGCACTCATGGCTGTAGAGCCCTTCATCACTTTCCATGCTGACAGGGTCTCCCTCAGGACTAACCCATCCTTTATTCCTAAAGTGGTGTCCAGTGTGGCTGTCAACCAATCCATTCATTTGCCCGTCTTTTTCCCTAACCCACAAAACAAGGGGGAAAGGATTCTGCACTCTCTAGATGTGCACAGACAGCTCAGATTCTATCTGGACAGGACTAAATATTTTAGAAAAAATGGATCAATTGGTAGTCAGCTTTGCAGCAGGGGCAGAGGGCAAGGCCATATCCAAGCAAACAATCTCCAAACGGATAGCACACTGCATCCATTTCTGCTACAAACCGCACATGAAACCACCCCAAAGGGGGTCAGGACACATTCCACCAGGGCAATCTCCACCTCTGCAGCTTTTCTCAGAGGGGTCCCCACCAGGGACATTCTAAAGGGTGCAACATGGACATCTGTTCATACCTTCACCAAGCATTACCACCTGCCTGTCTTCTCCAAATCCAGGGGAGGCTTTGCCCCCACAGTCTTGGAGAGAATCCTAGCCAGCCCCCAGTCTTCTTGACTGCCTCCATCCTTTTCTTCAGCTTTGGGAATGAATCCAAATGTGATGACTGCAACAGTGAAACACGAAGAACAGTATAGTTGTGTACACTTTTCATAAATGTAGATGATCGAGTATATTCACTGTTGCAGTTCTGGTCCCCCCCCCCCCCTCCATCCCCTTGTCTCTCTCTCTCTCTCTCTCTTTTCCTCTCTCCTTACAGGGAATTTTTGGTATTTACTTTCTACTGGTGGTGTTCTTCCACCATAACCTAGCTCCCTATTTGGGGGCTCCTGACAGGGCAAGAAAAACTGATGTAATGGTGTCGGCTGCCTGATTTTATACCACTGATGACCTGACGTCAGTCCTGGAGCAACAGCAACCGATGCAGAAATACTAAGCCTCTGGTATTTGGGCCGACTGTGGGCTACCTCTGGCAGGTTAACCCAAATATGATGACTGCAACAGTGAATACACTTGAACATCTACATTTATGGTAAGTGTACACAACTGTACTTTCTGAGGATATGCAGTAGGTACTAAGGGAGGTGATAAATCCTGCTACTAGGAAATCTTATGTTAGTATCTGGAAGAGATTTTCATGTTGGTGCCACTCTAATAACCAAGGCCAAATTGGGGATTACGTACCACACATATTACTGTATTTAGGTGAGTTACTGTTCTCTGGCCTGACTTAGTATTTTAGCAAAGACATATTTGTAGTCAATGTCAGCATGTCTATCCATGGATCCTCCTCTTTCTGTTTGACTTTGTTCAAGCTGTTGTTCAAATGGATTTTGCATCTCCTAGACTACAAGTGATACCTTGCTGGGATCTTATCTTTATGCAGGAAAAGTTAAATGTGTCTCTCCTTTTGAACCAGCTCATCAGGCAGCTTTTTGGTTTATACTTTAGAAGACTGTTTTCATTGCTGCTCTGACATCTGCAGGAGTTCCTGAGTAGCAAGCTATCATGGTGGGTGAACCCTGTTTGGTTTTCCATATAGAATTACTTTAAGAACACATCCCTCATTCATGCCAATAGTAGTTTCAGAGTTTATTTGAGAACAAGTCATCATTATTCATAGATTCCTGAACCTTAAAACCCAGGAGAAAAGATTCTTCATACTCCGGACGTGCATTGGCAACTTGAGTATTACTTTGACAGAACTAAGCCCTTTAGGACAACTGTGTATTTCCTGTGATAGGGCAAGATAGGGTGACCTGCATCAAAACAGTTTCCAGATGGTTGTCCCTTACTGTTTCTTTCTGTTACTCACATCATGGTAAATCACTTCCAGTCATAATCAAGGCACATTCTACCTGAGCCTTGGTTTCTTTGCTTGCATACTGGAAAGGAGTTTACTGTTGAAGTATTCTACAGACAGCTGTTTGGTCCTCTGTACATGTTATTACAAAGCGCTACTAAATGGATTTCTTTTCCATCTCCAGGACAGGGCCTCCTGGATGCTAATCCTTCCTCCTCTCATGTAGGATAAACTATAGTAATCTATCCATCAGCTAAGGCTACTGGAGTAATGATTTATGATGAGCATAGTTCACTTTTGTAAGTCACACTTATTATAACAGTTGTTTGATTAAATCTCTTCTGCAGTAGCCACATCCTCCCTCCATCACCTGATTTGTGTATAGTTTTTTTTTCTAGTGTACTTGTTACACATTCTAATATATTTATTTTTGATTTTCAGGACAGTAGCCTCCGTCTTTTTTTTTTTTTTATGTGTGACCAAGAAAATCCTGAAGTATTTTGGCACCCTGGATGTTTTTTCTCCTCACAGAAGCTCAAGACACAGCAGCCTGGGCATATGTCTTGGGGGAAGGGGGAAATTAAATTGTTTGGAAGTCTGGCTTTTATATCCTTGGCAGGATGTAACCTGTATTGCTGCAGCTACTGCAGCAGTGATTTAATCAAATATCTACTGGCATGGTAAGTGCAACTTACACAGCTGATCTTTCTTTGATGGAGGTATGTCAGGGAGTCTGTCTGTCTCATGTAGCTTTCTTAGAAACCCTGAAAAATAAGAAGCAAAGATCCAAGCACCTTTTTTCTCCAGACAATCCTGTTTCAAATGATCCTTAGCAAGAATGGCAAGATTTTTTGCAAGGCTTGCTCAAAGCCCTTTTGGCTCTTAAACCCCTTCAGGTTTTTGCTTTGATGCCTAACCCCTTTAAAAGAAAAAGTAACAATTAGATTCATAGATTGTTACTAGGCTAACAACCCGGGAGGACATTTCTAAGCCTAGCCAAGTTTTCCTGAAAGAATAATGAAGTACTGCATCCAAATAGGACATTGAGAGCCAGGCATTTATCAGCTGGCTGCTTCCATAAGGGACATGGGTGTCAGGCCCGGTGTAAATTTCCTATTCCCCATCCACTGGTCTAGATTGCACTTAAACTGGCTAATAGACAAACTCAGCTTCAATTCTGTTTCCAAGGGAAGATGTGGTTGTTAGTCTCTCGAGCTTTACATTTAGATGTCTGTTTTTTCTTCACATTATTGTTGTAATTCCTGTTGTATTGTTTCCAATTGCCTTTTCTTGAATTAACATACTCTGTTAAATACTATAGATAGTATTTTGCTCCCTCTTTTACACTCATTGTAGCTCTTAACTACCTTTGTAGATAGCTTTTCTTTTTCCTTTCCCCTTTTTGCACTAAAAAAATAAAAGTTAGAGTTTTTCTGATATAGTTTGACAAGTTAGATTCCTAAACGTTTATTCTTAAGATTACAGTTTTTGTTTTGGGAGTGTGTTCATGTGATTGTTACTGTTCTTATAGTTGTTAGAGTTTGTTATTAAGATGTCAGAAAAAGATAAAAACCTGGCAATCTTTAAAAAGTGTGGAAAATATGGTCAGAAAATACCTTTTTCTGATGCTCATATGCTTTGCGTATACTGTTTTGAACCCCTTCATCTCCAAGAAAATTGTTCAGTTTGTCATGCATTCAACCCAAGGGCTCTAGCTGAATGCAAGAACAAGTTAATATTGAAGGGTTTACTTCTATCTTCCTTTAGCAAGGCTTTACCTGGAGCTTCTAAAGAAAAATCAAGGAAAATATCTCCTACTTCTCCAAACACTTCAGCAGCTTCTTCTAAGTCTTCGGAGAAGTCCTGGAAAAGGTCTCTTCTGGATCCATCTCTTCCCTCGGATATGAAAAAGAAAAGGCCAAAATCTATGGATCCAACTTCATCCTCAGATCCGCAACATATAAAGAAACAATCCTTGGATCTGACTGTCTCTTCGGATCTGAAAAGCTTAAAAATTAAACACACCTCAGATCAGACCCCCTCAGATCCAATACAAAGACCTGATGATGTGGTGGTTTCAGACACACCTGGATATGATGATCTTCAATCATCTAACAGTGGGGGAAGAAAAGGGGGGTTTCACTGGGAGGGGCTCCTCTCCCCTCAGCTCAGCTTCCTCCAGGTTCCTTTCCCTTCTTAATTGACATTCTTTATCAGGAACAGCAGGGGACCCCTGAATCCACTGGGGGGCCCCTCAGTGAAACCAGTTCCCTCCAGAGTTCCTTTCCCCTTCTTAGATAGGCCAAGATCTCCTTCAGGGATGTCCAGTCACTCTTCCAGAAGCTTTACAGAAGACAGTGTGGAGAGATTAGTTATAAAGTTCTCTTGGCTCAGAGCTAGTCAGTGATCCTTCCAACTCCTACCCCTTTGCATCAGGAGGTCTGTACTTCCAATACTCCACCATTGCCAGTTCCTCCTCTGATTCCTTACAAAGTCTCAGAGCCCTTAGATCCGAGTTGTTTGGGCCTGTCAGCTTTGGATCCAAGAATCCTTTTGTCCTCAGATCCAAGGCTTGCTCTGAGCTCTTCGGTTCACTTAGATCCGAGACTTTTGGAGCCGATTCTACCCTGTTGAGTCCGAGGTGCTTCACTCAACTCAGAGGGTTTTGGAGCCATCTCTACACCCTGGAGCCTCAACAGTGGTCAGTTAAGCTCTGACTTCAGCTTCAGGAGGATTGTCCTTAGGGCAGACAGGGACCATGGATCAGAAACTTGCTGTCTCAGGTCCAGGATCATATTCCTCCCCAGGGCGGTCCACCTTTGTTGTCACGGAGACAACCCTGTCTGCATCCCTTACTCAGATGGTGCCTACCCCCTTGAATCCTCTGTCTACATCTGTACTGTCTTTGCATCTGGAGTCTCAACTCTTCTCTCCACAGGGACAGCAGGTACAGAAACCCCAGGCTTCCCATTAGGGTATTCCCACTTCTTCTGACACCACCCCAGAGTATCCCTCTGAGGAAGTCCCTAAGAAGAGATAGCTTGTAAGAAGAAGCATTTAGATTCCCCTGAATCTGTCACCGAAGATACACATTTTGATGAGGGCGAAGGGTCCCCATCGTCACCTCCTGATGATGTCTCATTCAGAGACATCCTAGAGATCCTAAAACAGAGAGGTGACTGAAAGCCCATCAACCCTTTGTCAGAGGAATCTGTACTCGTGAACGCATTCATTACTGGCCCATCTACCTCCTGGGTTACCCCACCCACCAATGAGCTTATTAACTTGATCTTGCTGTGGGCATGGCAGGAATCATGACAGCTGCAGAGGATAAACAGTTTTGGTCCAAGGGTGTGCCTGTTGATGCCATGGTCATGATGGCAGCCACTAAAAAGGAACTTGTGGAAGAAACTTCCTCTGTTCATCTCCCCAACAAGTAGTCCTGGACAATGGACAGATTTGGGAAGCATGTCTATGCTTCAGTGACCTTCACCTTAAGGTCACTGAAATATTTGGCACATTTCACAAGATTATAGAGACCTGATTAAGGAGCTATCAGATACCCTCTCAGGATCTGTTTCTGAAGAGGTGAAAGCATCTGTCACCTCTCAGTTGGCTATCCTACAGTCATTATCCAACTTCTTTATGAGGCTCATTTCTAGTGTAACAGATGGAACCTCAAGGGCAGCAAGTTCACATGTTACCATTAGGAGACATGCCTGGATGCACTTCTGTGATTTTGGGGAGCCCTTTAAGTCTTTGTTCATCAGTGTTTCTTTTGACAGCATGTCTCTTTTTAGTCCCAAGGTTAAAGATACATTGTTCAGGTGTGAGAAGGCTGGAAAGACTCTTACTGCCATGGGTGTACATTTTTCCACCCCCTCAAAGATCCTTTTCAAGGAATCATCAAGGGGGTAAAATGTGGTTCAGACAATTCCCAAGGATTTTTTTAGGACACACGTGGAGGAAGTTCCCCCAGAGGCAAAGGAGGGAACTCAAACAGTAGATGCCACCCTGTGTCAGAGGTGGCCTGCAGAACCAAGGGTTCAGAGATTCTTTCTTTGGTAAACCCTTTCAGCACTCTTGAAAGGAGACCCAGTTGTTCCCCTTTGGAGGCAAACGGGGGTCATTTGTCCCTGCACCAGAGAGCCTGGCTAGAAATAACAACAGATACTTGGATGCAGAGGATCATTTCCAGAGGTTATAGAATACCATTTTCCCTTTATCCTTCCAATTCAAGAAAATTCTCTTATGTTTCACACAGTCAGAGGGAAAAAGCAGCAATTCAAATTCAAAAGTTACTAGAAAAAAGAGTCAGCCAAAAGGTCGCCCCATAGATCTTACTCAAGGTTCTTTTTAGTGCCACAGAAAATGGGGTCTGGAGACTAATTCTGGATCTCAGTATCTTAAACAAATCTTTTTTGAAAGACCAAGTTCTGGATGGGCACAGTTTAGTCCATTCTTCCTTTTTTGGAAAAGGACAAGTGGGTGTGCTCATTAGAGCTTCAGGATGCATACTATCATATAAAGATGAACAAATGATCCAGGAGATTTTTATGCTTCCAAATTGGAGCCAGTCACTACCAGATCAGAGTTCTGCCCTTTGGTCTCACCACATCTCCTATGGTATTTACCAAATGCATGTCAGTAGTAGCAGCTCATTTGAGACTGCAGGGATTCTGGGTGTTTCCATATTTAGAAGACTCATCTCTGCCCTGACCAGGCGTCAGCTCATTTTGGCAAAAGTGATCCAGACATGTTCTCTACTAGGAATAACCATAAACTACAAAAAGCCTCATCTAGAACCACGCCAAAGTCTACAGTTCATAGGAGCAATGCTCAGTACAAAATCAACTGTAGCCTAACTTCCCCTCTTCAGAGTTCAGACAATAAGATCACAAGTGAAAAATATAGTTTGCAGTACCAGAATCAGCCCACTTGATCCTTCAGGCTTTGAGGTCAATGGTAGCAGCAATAACATTACTGCCATTAGCCAGATTTCATATGAATGCTCTTCAGTGGATGCTGGCATCCCAATAGTCAGTACTTCATCTTCCTTTATCTGGTCCGATTTGATTCACCAATATATGCAAGAGGTATTTAATGCGTTGGATTCAGTCAGAAGAGGTTCTACAAGGCCATTTGTTCATTATCTCTCAGCCCAAGGCCATTGTGACCACAGATGCTTCCCAGTTGGGGGGGGGGTTATTACCTGGGAAAGACAGTCCGAGGCACATGGTCTCTCAAAGAGACCAAATTGCATATCAGTGTCCTAGAGTTGAGAGCAGTGCTTCTAGCATTGCTGGCCTTTCAGAATGCTCTCCCTTCAGGAATGATTGCAATTCAAACAGACAACATGTCAGTGGTTTGGTACATCAACAAACAAGGAGGAACCAGATCTTACCCCATGTGTTGAGGGTTTGGCAATGGGTGATCTCTTCCCAACTGCTTTGCTGTAGCAATGCATATTCCGGGGAAGTCCAACTTGTTAGCAAACAAACTGAGCACGTACATACATCCTACTACCTCTTGAGTGGTCCCTCAACAAGAACATGGCGGAATTGATTTTACAACAGTGGGGCCAGCCTTGTTGCAGTCTTTTTGCATCTCCCCTGAGCAACAAGTGCAGCAGCTACTTTCCCCTAATCCCCCCAAAGGGGGAATCACTGAGGGGTGATGTTCTGCATGATTGGACCCCCGATGTACTTTATGCTTATCCCCCATTTCCTTTGATCCCAAAGTTCTTACAGAGAGCTGCCAGGTTGATCAGTAAAGTCATCGTCATTGCACCTTATTGGCCTTGACAGATTTACTTCCCCTTCCTGTGGCCTCATTTAATTAATTAACTCTGGATTCCTGACCCACTTCAGATCTGCTGTCGCACCTAGAGGTGTAATACATCCAGGCCTCCCCAATCTCAAGCTGACAGCATGGTTTCTCCATTTCCAATAATAGCCAGACAGCCTATACTGTCGCCACCTGTCCACCAGATTTTGTTATTTTCCCTTAAACCATCTTTAAGGAAACTTTATGCTAATAAATGGAAAAGATTTGAACACTAGGCACTTCAAAATCATGTGGGACCTTTTTCTACCCCAATTCATAGCATTCTTGATTTCTTGATGTAACTGTTTAAACAAGGAGCCAGTTGTTCAACAGTTAAAGTTCAGTTGGCAGCAGTTTGTAATTTCCATATTGGATTTGATGGTTCCTCCCTCACTTCTCATAAACTTCGTAAATCCTTTTTACAAGACATACTTCTGTTAAGACCTCTGTTTAAATATCCTACACCTTCATGGGATCTAACTCTGGTACCACAAGCCTTGGTCCATCCTGTGATCTTAAATTTCTTTCTTGGAAAACTTTAATGTGAAGTTGTTCTATCCCACCTTCATTCTTACTGATGTGGGTTTACAGCTGATCCTCAGCTCCGACTCAGCCAAATGCAAAAGTTCGAAGTGTTCAACCAGCTCATGGCCTACTCCCTATCCCATGATGCACTGGTGCTTCCCTCAGATCTCATTTGCCTCTGCAAATTGTGAGTTCTTCGACAGTTCCGGCCAGTATAAGTTTGATATTTTATAAAAAAATTGATAGTTTAGCTTAGTAGTTTGTTTCTAGTAGTTGGATAGTTTTTCTTCCTCACATTACTTACTTAGCTTTAAAACTTAGTGTGTGTGTTTTTTGCTAGTTTTTAGTGACCATTTTTTTCTACAACTCGTTTAAGTTAGAGGGTTGTTTAAATAGTGAATTCTCCATACTCTAGAGTGTGTTAAGCTTAAGACTGGGTTTTTAGGGCAGTAGTTTGTTTCATACTGTGTGTGTTGTAGTTATAATATTGTAGAAGTTAGAGCCCTGTTTTTTTATCAGGGATATCTTTTATATATATATATATATATATATATGTATATTTATCAATCTATATATATATATATATATATATATATATATATATATATATATATATAAATTGGGTCTACTACTGTAGATCGAAAGTACACTATTTCGAAATACGATAGTAGTGTCCCACTAATGCGAAAGTGCACTTCAACGAATGTGCACTTTCGCAAAAGTCACTAAGTCGAACAGGACATTTCCTGCACTGTGGTGCGGTAGTGACGGACCTTAGGGTTAGGGCTTGGGTTAAGGATACTGGATAGCTAGTAGGGCTATCCACTATCCTTAACCCAAGCCCTAACCCTAAGGTCTGTGACTACCGCACCACAGTACAGGAAATAGGTCCATAACTACTGCTCAAGTGGAGGAAATACAATTTATTTATTATCAAGACTTCTTCAGAAAGACATGTTTCATAACTGTGAGCAACCTTTTTTACTTTGTTTAAATACATTAGTTCTAGCAGTCCAATTAAATTTACAACAGTTCCTTTCCAATAGTAAAGTGTGATCAGGCAAGGTGCTGTGAGCATTTTCATTAACATAACAATCGCAGTTACATAACGTAAATTGGTCAAACAGTAATAGCCATGTGGTGCCGCGTGCAAATGGTGCCATGTGCAAAAACAAAAAGGGGGGGACTGGGATGGATGAGAGTCATGCTGTGATAATTCTAATATTAACCCCCAGATTGGTTCATCCCGGATGGGACGACCCATAAATTAGGTATAGTTTCTTTGCCTTACTTATGAGTCCGTGCCTCCAAAGATAAGCAAAGAAGGGCACGGACGATGGTGGAGGAGTCAGGTGGAGAGTCCTATTATGCTTGGGTATCAGTCTGTGTGTAGAGAAATGTGTAGGTATGCCATCGGAGGGGGGAGTGGGAGGAATGTGGTGTGGACTTGAGGGGGGGTATTTGGGGGCCGCCTAGGACATGGAGTGTGGAGCCAGGGTTTGATGGGTAGGAGAATATGTATAATAGAGAGTCCCAGAAGGCTGGGTCAGTGCAGATGGTGCCGCCTGTGGGCTGGTTCGGATGGCACCACCCCTTGAATGGCTGCGTGAGAAGTGAGACCGAGGGGTGGGGGGTTGGCGGGGGCTAGTCTGCACTGACCCAGTCTTCTGAGTTCAGAGACAAACCTCAACCAGACTATAGAATTACCTGTTTTTTCCCAAAAATATACTAATAAGATGGAACATATGCTGCACAAACTTGACGTCCATAGGCAACTTCAATTCTATTTAGTCAGGACTAAGGACATTAGAAATTCAGAACAGCTCTTTGTTTCCTTTTCAGATTCAGAGAAGGGTACTCCTGTGGTAAAAACCACTTTGTCAAAATGGTTATCAGATTGCATTTCCTTTACATATAGCTCTGTGTATATGCCACTCAATCGTAAAGGCCCACTCAGCTAGGGCTGTTTCCACATCTTCAGCCTTTCTGGCTAAGCTACCCATAGATTCCATTTGTGGAGCAGCCACATGGTCTACACCTCATACCTTTATCACTCATTACAAATTGGATAGGGCCTCCAGGGACAGGGCCTCCTTTGGTTCCACGGTTCTGAGGAATATACTTCCGTGAGCCACCCAAGAAAGAAGGTGCTTGGGACACTAACCCATCAGTGAGAATGAAGGCGAGATAGAACAACTTCACATAAAGAAGTTATGTACTCACCATAACGTTCCATGTGAGTTGTTCATCTCGCCTTCATTCTTACGTCCCACCCACCAATCCCCCTACCAAGAATTTCTCGAGGACCGGGAAGCTGAGAAAAATCTTGGTGATATTTAGTCCTTATCTACTGTATTCTTGTGTCTTCTTACCACTGTATTTACCTATCAGTATATCTGGCTGCAAAAAAGATCTGAGGGAAGCACCAGTGCATCATGGGATAGGGATTAAGCCACGAGCTGGTTGAAGACTTCGAGCTTTTGCATTTGGCCACGTTGGAGCCTAAGCAAAAAACATAACAATCATGAGAGTCTTTATGGGGTATCTAGGACCCGCATTGACATTTACCCTTTTTACCTGACATCGGCTATAAATTGCTACAACAAACCAAGCCTAAGCAATAACAATCCGATATGAAGGAAAAAACCCAACGGGTTGCTTAGCTTTATTGAGACGTCTGATGTGAAGGAGCGAACACATGATGCATCGGTCTGTGGCTAAAAAGTTCTGAGGATTGAGCATGCAGACGTCACATTTAAGGCCCCTGGTTTATGGCCTTACGTGTGACATCCCACGCAGCTGCAACAGCCAAGCTGAAACTTTTGTATAGGAGCCAACGTACAAGTCACTTGAGGGCAGGAAATCCCACAACAAGATTACTGCAACATGGAAGAGAAGGACATCTATGGTTATGATAAGATTTTACACAACTATTCTTTCATTCCTTAACAGTTGTGTCAGATCTGACTTGGCCATTGCTGTAGCTCATGGTAACCGTAAAGCTCTCAAGCTTCTCCCTTACCCATAATGCACCAACCCCTAACATACTTCAGATCTCATTTGGCTCTTTCTGAAAAGTTCTGAGGATTGAGCATGCAGATGTCACATTTAAGGCCCCTGGTTTATGGCCTTATGTGTGACATCCCACGCAGCTGCAACAGCCAAGCTGAAACTTTTGTATAGGAGCCGACGTATGAGTCGCTTGAGGGCAGGAAATCCCACAACAAGACTACTGCAACATGGAAGAGAAGGACATCTATGGTTATGGTAAGATTTTACACGACTATTCTTTCATTCCTTAACAGTTGGGTCGTATCCGACTTGGCCATTACTGTAGCTCATGGTAATCATAAATCTCTCAAGCTTCTCCCTTACCCATAATGCACCAACCCCTAACATACCTCAGATCTCATTTGGCTCTTTCGTGAAATAAATGTGGTCATCTGAGCTCTCAAATTTATTTTTAGATAAGTGACTTTTTCTTGCCTTGTAGTACTATTTTTCCATCCTTATATATTTCTTACACTTAATGTAGTACTTTTACACACAATTGTTGGTATTCTAATTTCTATTTCCTTTTTGCCTATTTAACTTTGCATACTATTGCTGGTACTTTTTCCTCCCTTGCCTTTTATTTTCCTTGCCTTTTATTAAAAAACAAAAGAAGTATTTTCTATCTATATTAGATTGTATGTAAAAACTTTAATCCACTAGCTATATTGAATCACAAAAACAAACTGATTTTAAAAGGTTTGTTATCTTCTGCTTTTTTGGAAGAGATTACTGGGGCTCAACCCCGAAAACTATACCCAAGGAGAATTCTAAAAAGTCCCTTAGACCGCCTAGATCTTCTACCCCATCATCAAAGCACAAGAGTGATTTGAAGGCTTCTGTCTGGAACCCGGTTTCAGAATCTCTGAAAACTTTTTTTGATCCAAGTACGTTGGATTCAAGGCTTCTTCCAAGGACTCATTATTTGCTAAGTACTGACCCAGTGCTGTCTAGGGTTCCATCCCCATTTATGTAAAGATGGCATTCAAAATGTCCTTCTTTAGCCTCTTCTCATTCTTCCAGGATTCTGACCAAAGCCGATGTGGCTAGGATGATAAGATTTCTCTCAGCACAGATGCTGATGGGTGTTCTCCTGGCTCCTACCCCTTCAGGTCAGGAAGTCTTGGTGTGCTACCCCTCCACTATCATCTCCTTCTCCAATTTGGCCACCCACTTTGGAGCCCCTGGATCCAAGTTTACTGAGACTGTATGGGTTGGTTCTAAGGATTTGTCTGAGTGCTTCAGCTCCAACAAGTGTAGAGCCAGATGACTTTCAGAGCTGTAATGTCTCTGCCAGATCCAAGGTGTTGGAGTTCACTCCAGAGTTGTCAGAGCGATTTCTGCCCCTCGGCGCCTTGGCACTGGACAGCTTGACTCTGACCTCTACGAAGGGAGGATTGCCTTTGGGGCAGATGAAGCTGATTGGGAGGAGGCATGGATTCTTGGCTTCATCAGCTTCCTTCTCCCTGGGATATTCTGCTTTTGAGGTGGTGGAGAGAGTTTTCTCTGCTTTGGCAAAGATGGATGGTCTCTTCCCCATTGTATCTCCCTTCAGGATCTCATGTGTCTCTGCATCTTGAGTGCCAACATTCAATTCCACAGGGACAGCCAACCCAAATTCTTCAGGCTAACCAGTAGGGTACCATCTCTTTTGATGCTTCACCAGAGTATCCCACCGAAGAAGTATCTCGGAAGAGAAAGTGCAAAAGGAGGCACTTAGATTCCCCACAGGAATCTATCACTGAAGATACTGATTTCGACAAAGGGTTAGGATCCCCAAGATCAACACCCGAAGACATCTCATTTGGAGCCTTAAGCAAAGGGGTGGTTGGTCCTTCAACAGTCCTTCTGTGGAAGAATCTGTATTCCTGGAGGTGTTTGGATTTGGCCCATCTATCTCCTGGGTAACTCCACCCACTGATGATCTCATTGATTTGATCTCTAAGTGGGCTTGGAAGGAGCCTGACTCAGTTGAACCTGTCCCCAAGACACCAGATCGGATTCTGGCACCACCTGCAGGAAGGGAGTTTTGGAGTAAGAGAGTACCTGTGGATGCTATGGTAATGGCGGTGGCCACTGAAAAGGAACTTGCAGAATAGAGTTCCACTGTCCATTCCCCTAACAGGGAGTCTCGGGCTTTGGACAGGTTTGGGAAGCATGTGTATGCTTCAGCGACCTTTGCCCTTAGATCACTGAACTACTTGGCAAACTTTACAAGACTTCAGAGGGACTTGATTAAGGAACTGTCACAATCCCTTTCAGGGCCCACTTGTGCTGAGACTCAGGCTTTGTGCTGAGACTCAGGCTTCTGTGGCCTCACAGTTGGAAACCCTTCAGTCCATCTCAAATCCATCCATGAGGCTTATGTCTCATGCAGTTGAGGGTACTTGTGTGACTTTGCAGAGCCCTTCAAGTCCTCTTTCTTTAATGCTCTTTTTGAAGGAACCTCCTTATTTTGTCTCAAAGTGAAGGACACACTCCAGGTGTGATCAGGATGGAAAGACCCTGTGTACAGTGGGAGTACATTTTTCGACCCCTCAAAGGACCTTTTGTAGGAAAAATGAGGAAGATGAAAAGTTTGGTACAGAAAATCCCATGGTCCTTTCCAAGATCCAAATGGAAGGCACCGCCCATGCTGCAGAGGTGGCCCGCAAAATCAAGGGTCTAGAGATTCTTTCTCTGACAGACTCTATCAGCACTCCTGAAAGGAGGCCTGATTGTTCCCTCTGGAGGCAATCGGGGGTTGTTTATCTCTGCACCAGACAGCCTGGCTAGAAAGCACAAAAGATTTGCGGGTGCAGAAGATTATTTCCAGTGGTTGTATAATTCCCTTTTCCCTTCCACCTCCTTCCTCATGCAAGTTTCCCAATGTTCCACTCACTCAGGGGAAAACAGCAGCACTAGAAATACAAAAGCTTCTAGAAAAAAGAGTCATCCAAGAGGTCCCAACAGACCAGATAGAATCCGAAGCTTACTCAAGATTCTTTTTAGTGCCAAACAAAACAGGGGACTGGAGACCAGTTTTGGTTCTCAGCAACTTGACCAAATCAGTTTGACACATGAAGTTTCAGATGGTCAAGGTTCAGTTCATTTTGCTCTTTTTGGGCAAGGATGACTGGATGTGCTTGATGGACCTTCAAGATATATAATATGAACTGACAGTCCAGAAGGTCTTATGCTTTCAGCTGGGAGCCAGTCATTACCATTTCAGAGCTTTGCCCTTTGGTCTCATTACAGCCCCAGGGTGTTCACCAAATGCATGGCAGTGGTAGCAGGTCACTTGAAACTGCAAGGATTCCAGGTGTTTATTTGTCTAGATGACTGGCTCATTACCACCCCGACCAGGCATCTACTCATAAGAGCAAGAGATCAAGCACTCCAAACTTGCCCCCTTATAGATACTGGAGTTTATAGGAACAGTTTTCAACATGGTATCAGTAACAGCTTGTCTTCCTCTTGCAAGAGTACAGACTCCAGGTCAGCAAGATAATTCACAGTACAACAGTTTCAGCAAGATTGAGTCTACAAGCCCTAGGATCAATGTCAGCAGCCATAATTTTAGTTCCTGTAGTGAGATTCTACATGAGGATTCTTCAGTGGATGCTAGTAACTCAGTGGTCGATACGTTATCAACACGTCAGTCCAAATAAAAATCACTCAAGCATGCAAAAGGTATTTATGTTGGTGGATTCAATTAGATGTAGTTTTTCAAGGCCACCCTTTCATTCTTCCTCAGCCCAAGGCCATAGTGGCCAAGGTCGCATGCCAGATTGGGGGGGGGGGGACTTCCTGGGGAAAACAGTCCAAGGCACTTGTTTCCCAGAAGATACCAACATGCAGATGAATGTCCTGGAAATAAGAGCAGTGCTCTTAGAGTTCCAATGATTCCAAGACTCTCTCCCTTCAGGGATGATTGTGATTCAGATGGACAATATGTCGGTAGTCTGGTAAATAAACAAACAAGAAGGAACCAGGTCTTACCTCTTCTGCCAAGAAGCCCTCAGAGTGTGGCAATGGGGTGATCTCTTCCAACTGCTTTCTGATAGCAACACATATCCCACGGAAGCCCAACATGATAGCAGACAAGTTGAACAGGTCATTGTACTACCTCACGAGTGGTCCCTCAACACAAAATGGCAGAAATGATTTTCCATCAATGAGGCAGCCTTGCTGTGATCATTTTGCTTCTCTCCTAAACAAAAAGTGCAGCAGATTTTTTGCCCTGATCCCCCCACCTGGGAAATCACAGTGGAACACTCAGTTCCATGATTAGCCCCCTGGTCTTCTCCATGCTTATCCCCCTGATGCTCTTGCTCACCAAATTTCTGCAGAAAGCTGGAGTTTGAAGAGCAGAGTCATCCTCATTATACCTTAATGGCCTTGTCAGATTTGGTTCCCCTTTCTTTGGCCTCATCCTCTTTACCAACCTTGGATTCTGGATCATATTCCAGACCTCCTATCTCCCCCAATGGGCATGATTCATCTGGATATCTCAAACCTATAGATGGCACCATGGTATCTTCACTTCCTTTAATAGCCAGACAACCTGTGCTGTCTTCCCCTGTCCATCATATACTGTAATCTTCCCATAAAGCTTTTACAAGGAAACTTTACAGAAGTAAATGGAAGAGGTTTGCTTTTTTGGGCACATCAGAAGCGTATTGACCCTTTTTCAGCCCCTGTACAAAGTCTCCTTAAATTTTTGGCAACAATTTTAATGAAGGAGCTAGCTCCTCAACCCTTGACAGCAATCTCTAACTTCGGTACTGGATTTGAGAATTCTTTCCTGGCCTCATGTAAGCTTTGTAAGGCCTTTTTGAGAGGCACACTTCTGTTGAGACCACCTTATAAAGACATAAAGACCCTACTCCAACATGGGACTTGAATTTAGTACTGCAAGCCTTAATTCATTCCGTCTTTGAACCAGCAGCAAATGTGATCTTAAATTCCTGACCTGGAAAGCTATCCTTCTAGTCGCCATTACCTTTGCTAGAAGACTTTCTGAACTTCAAGCATTGTCCTTTAAACCACCCTACTTGGGCTAATCATCATACCTTTATTACTCATTACAAACTAGATCTGGTCTTGAAGGGAAGAGCAGCCTTTGGCTCAAGTATGGTCAGGAATATCCTTCCTTAGAGTTCACCCAGGATTTCAGGTAGCTGGGGACTATGCCCCAACTGTTGAGGAATGAATGAAAACATCAGATAAAGCAGTTATGCAGTCACCATAACGTTCCATCTGTGTTGTCCATTTTCATTCTTCCTCAACTCCCCTCCCACCAGCCCCCAACCATTTATCAAATGATTTCTGGACAAACAAGAGTTTATAAGGACACCTCTCATCCTTCCATTGAGGTCCAGATAATGGCTTTCTATAACCAGAAATTTGTAGTAATATTTCTTATTTATTCTAATCTAGCAAACAAGATCTAAGGTATGTTAGGTGCATTATGGGTAAGGGAGAAGCTCAAGAGCTTTATGTTTTCCACAAGCTATAGTAATGGCTTAGTCAGATCCAAAGGTCAGATCTGAACTCAACTGTTGAAAAAGAATGAAAATGGACAACACAGGTGGAGAGTTATGGTAAATACATAACTTATTTTTATGGATTACCTGTGAAGTGAAGGATTTGTTGTATAAAATGTAACTCTGATAACATCACATCATAATAGAACAATGAGTCCCCAAATTAAGGAGAAACCAGTAGAGAGGGAAGCATCTGATCAGTTGCCATATGAAAATACTTTGCAGCCTTCAGTTGCAGTTGCACAGCAAGGGAAGGAACAGGAAACAGTGACAACTCTGGTGCAGTCAATGTTGTGGAGTGATAGGCCAGCAAGTTCCCATATGAAAGAGCAATGGATGACACAGGATTAAATTGAAGAGGATATGTCACAGGAAGATGTTCTGGCACTTGCTGTAAAATGTACACAGGAAACAGAGAATAAAGAATGTGCCCTCAGTTTTGAAGAAAATGATCTAAGGGAAAAGGTGCTTGATTTAATAGAGATAGACAGACATATTAAGATTGATGAAAGAAATAGATTGCAGAAAGTCAATAATACCCAAAATGTTAGAAGTCTGATAAAACAAATGAATTAATAACAGATAAAGTTTTACAACAGAAATACAGAACAGTAAGAGAAAGGAAGGGAAAAATCAGATACCATCATGGAAGTATTAAATAGAAAAAAAATATAAAGCAATTAAGACAAGAAGTGTCACTGTTAGAAGAGTAGAGAAGATGGTACAGATCACAAAAATACTTAGAAAGATATATGTGATAAAAGCAATGGGCAGTGTTAGAACAGACCAGAACCTGTTGTACACTTTTGCAAATAATAAACTAAAGATGTCAGCACAGGCAGAAAAACTTAGAAGATAAGCAGATAAATGCAAAGGAACAGTACAAAATAAGCAATTCATTGATGACCCAAAAGTTTTATAGAGAATTAGGAAACAAAGCAAAAGGAATAGAAATACCACAAAAAAAGAAGAAATAGACACATTTTGGAGAAATCTCTATGAAGATACTGTGGAACATAATAAAGATGCTGAAGAGATAGAAGTAAAAACAAAAACAGTAAGAAGTTCAAATGTATAGGATATGAAATGGGATGAAGTAATGGCCAGAGAAATTGAAACAAAATTAAGAATATCTCCTAATTGGAAAACCCCAGGCCCACATGTAGTACCTAACTTCTGGCTAGAAATATTAATCTTTACACAAAGATTTAGCTCAGAGTAAGAACTACTTATATGGGAGCCCGAACAAACACCAACCTCGTTAACAGCAATATAAACAGTACTCTTCCTTAAGAGTGAACCTGCAAGCTATCCTAAAAGCTATAGACAGTAGCCCCAAACAGTTAGCTACATTTCCCGACGTATTTCTGTTGGTACAAATAGTAGGTGGTAACAACGCTATTTTCTCATTTCGACTGCACAGACAGGAGTAGCCCTTAGCACATTTATGGTAGGTATGTATGTATGTATCCAAATGGGTAGGATGCATCTACAGTCATGACAAGTAGGCAGAATATAACACCTAACTACATCAGAGGTGGGTAGTCATGACTGGTGTTTGTATCGGGCAAAAGAGTGAGGAATACCATGAGGGGATTTAGATAGAGCATGATTACATGTGTGGCAAATACAACGGAGGCAAAAGTATGGTAGGTATAAAATGTCTTTGGCTGTTTATGATGCAAAGGGCAAATGCAGTGGGCAGCTGCCCCTCAGTAGCCAAGTGTCTCTATGTCTCTCAGAATTGGTTTTCTATGGACAAAGTGTCAGAATCGCTGGCAAAATTTCCTATCTCCAAGAGATTAAGTCTGTAATTAAATAGCTTTTCCTCTCGTAGAATGAGCATAGGCTATGGTAAGTTTTTTTGTATTTCTGTTGAGTCTTTTGTTCTTGTCCAAGTAGTCTGCTGATTTGAATGTACATCCATGTAATTCTTTATTCTTCCTCTATTTTCCCAAGAAGGGAAACTTTTCCTTCCCTTGGATTGCCTGGTGAAGAAGATTGTGGTACTGATTTGTCATATTTGTAGGATTCTGGGTTGCACATTCTATGGTTATGGAAGATTAGTGGTGCTGGGTTGCACTGTGGTTAAGCTAGCAGAAGGGTTCTACTCACATTAGTGTTGAAGTAATGCCTGGTAGTTTGTGCAGTTGGAAATGACAGGCAGGTGGATTCTGCTGTTGTTGTTCTGCCAGGAAGTGCCAGTAGGCACAAAGGTAGCACAAGTCCTTAAATCCAGCTATAAAGTGGGTGGTTTCCTTTGGTGTTGTAGGCATTTAGGCCTGAGGTTTTGCCGCCGATGTTGGTGCGGAAAAATTGGTGTGTCAAAGCTGTATTCTGCTGGAAATATGGTGGTGTCTTGGTCTTGATGGTGTTGGCCATAAGGGTGGAATTGCCCTGAATTCGCCAGATAAAAGTTGTTGATAATAGGGCATATTCTATGAATGACACATCTTTTCCTCTTTCCGCATCTTTTTCAGATGACAATATTTTTCAGATTTCCGTTAGATCAAATTTCTCTTGTGCTGAAATAGGTGATTTTTGTATCTAATGTCTTAACTCTTGGAGGTCTGAGAATTAGCTTTTAAGTGGATGTTCCATTGATGACAAATATTTGTTTTGTGCATGATTTTTGATGCTGATGCATCTTTATGACAAACGAATTTGTTCTTGTGGGGAATTGTCCAATATTGTTCCCGAATGTTAGGCATGATAGTCCATGCCAGTGTTGTCTTGGTTCTTGTAAGTTGCATGGGATTATCTGTGGACGGTTTTCGTTTACATTTCAGTAGTAGGTCTGTGTATTTTGCAGAGGCGGTTTTGCTCTGCTGGTAGAGGCAGGAAGGAATAGAGAGTATTGTTGTTAGACATGCTCAGTTGAAAGGTTTGTTCCTTTGGATATGCAGTTGTGCCCTATCAGGAGAGGCAGAGTTTAATAGTCTATCATTGGCATTCCCTATTTTGTAGATGTGATGGTCTTGAGCTGATGGGATGAAGTTTCCCAGATGTCCAAAGGTGGAAGTGGTTCTGTTTTTGATAATGGGCTGAATATTGTCTTGTCCCGGTTTTGATATTGCTTCCCTGATGTTGTAGCTGAGTGTCTGCCTGTAAGTGGGCATCCAGTCATTCTGCTCTTGGGTATGAAGGGTGAATGTCTGTTCCTGACGTGTTTGTTGATGACTGTGGTGTGTTGTGGCCTTATCATCCTCTGGCCCTGTTTTGAGTTCTTTGAGATGGTCTTGGTGTTGTAGTTGAGTGCCAGGCATTTCTTTAGGTTGATGTGCTGTTGAAGTTGATCCTTGAGGCATTCCCTGTTAACGATTTGTCCAGCATGTGGTCCTGCATGTGTCTGCCTTCCACATGCCTGCCATGTGATTTGTCTGTTTCTGGTTGCTTGACATCTGCAAAGGGTTTACCTTGTTGTGGAGGCACATTTGATGTCACTGAA
Organism: Protopterus annectens; assembly: GCF_019279795.1. Classification (NCBI taxonomy): domain Eukaryota; kingdom Metazoa; phylum Chordata; order Ceratodontiformes; family Protopteridae; genus Protopterus; species Protopterus annectens. The sequence goes on from NC_056738.1 coordinate 320,991,896, forward strand.
GAACTCCTGTTTTTGGTTTAAAGGGCAGAAATTTCTGTTTCTAGACTGTGTCTGTGTTGGGACAGCAAATCATTTAGTGGAATTTGTAGTTTTCATATGTAGTCCTGCAAATGGAACCTCTATTTAGCATCTGCTTTGGCCCAAAAGATGCAGTAAAGACCAATGCTGTTAGTAGGTTGCATTTTGTTGTTTTGGGTGCAAGTATAGTTGGAGTTCTTTTGGTTTTTCGGATGTCACTTTTTCTTTTTGTTTTACTGTAGTCAATTTGTTTTCTTGTTTTGTTGTGTGGTTTGAAGAAGTTCTAGAGTTTGACTTTTTGTTTTTCTTGAGTGTCATCCCACATTTTGTATGTGTGGTAAATGACCCTTTTTGTAAATCTGTTTTTGTGTGGGATGTTGTTGCTTGCTTTTTGTAAGGTTTTTGTCCGTCCCAGGGTGCTTAGCTTGTTCTGACGTCTTTGTAAATGTGTTATTACTGATGCCAGGCATTTTGATAGCAGGCATCTGCAATGGGCATTTATGATTTGAATTGAGAATGAACACTCTGCTCTGAGTAGTGCCCAAATCTGCAAGTGAATCTGCAGATTGTAGATCTGTTGACGTATCAATCTGAGAATTGATTCTGCCCCTGGGTCTGCGCCAAGACTCCTTGATCAGCCTGATTGAGATCTAGAGTTACCAGCCAAGATTGAATTTTTTTGACAATGATATGTATTTAAGGTGGACAGGTTTGGAATTGGAAACAATGTTTTTTTCATTTTTTGGAAATCTTAGGAATAGTCCTATCTAGAACCCTTTCCTTGTTTGGAGTAGAATTGGAGAACCCCTTTTCTTTTTCTTGCTTTGGCCATTATTCGGCCAGAGCCCTTGTGTTGCCTTTTGGAGGTTATCTTTTTGAGAGCCTCTTTTTTTAAAGTGTGGAAGTTTTTGAGTGGTAACCTTTGGAATTTGATGGAAGTTGAAAATCCCTGTTTCCTTTAGAGTGTTGTAAATCCACTTGTCCTTTGTTAAAACCCACAATTCTCCTTTGTTGCTATTTGTTTTCTTTGAGTAGAAGGTTAGCTTTTGTAGACCGTGGTTGTGTTGATGTGTTAAGTCACTGTGGTTCTGTGCCTGTGGTTGTGTTGATGTGTCTGTCTTCCCTGTTGTAGGCACCTCCTCTGGATCCTTTTCCCTGCCTCTTCTACGCCTGTTCCTGCCTCTGATGAAATTTTTGCCTTCAGGTGCGAAAGATTTTGGCAACAGTTAAGGCTAAATGGTTGCAGTTGGAGTGGCAGGCCAATTCCCTGCTAGAACAGTTGAATTTTTTCTAATCTTTTATTTTCTTCATAACCTTTCTTCTTTTACCTTCAAAACTTCTTAACTTGTCCAACTTGTACATCTTGTCTTGTCCTTGTTCAACATGATCCGTAAACTTTGTTCCCACAAATATGCATGCTCTCTTATCATTTACTGTCCGTGCTGGCTGATCTATGTGCCTGCTCCCAGTGCAATCATAGCCACATTTTAAGCAATCATTGCCATTTGGTTGTGTTGTTGTTTTCATCATCTATAATATATTTATATATTTCTTATCATTTTTATCAATTTTTAGTTTAATTTAGTTTTAGTAAACTCTTGGTATTGTATCATGTGAAACTGTAAGCTGACAGTTTAAAGCTCTAGCTGTAGCTGTAGCTGAGACCCTTTTACCCCTACCTTTTCAACGACCTGCCCTTCACCACCTTTAGGGTTTTTTTAGCTATGGTCGCGGCTACTGCCTTGGGGCCCTGGGATGGTTAGTCTGTTCTGCAAGTGGGAGTGGAGTAAAGGTGGTGATGAGTGAGTATCTGGCACCCTGTAAAATCCAATAACTTGCCTTCCAATAATTTATGAACTATATACTGGAATTGATGCTAACAGAGTTTATAGTAATTTAGAAGAAAACTCAGTCACGGCAGTAGGACAGAAGGGTAACAAAAGAAATTCATATGGAACAAAGGCTCATTTGTTGTTAAAGTTGTAATGGAGAATTGTAAAAAGGAGAAGAATCTAAGTATGGCATGGATAGATTACAAAAAAGCATTTGATAGCATCGCACATTCATGTGTAAAGGAGTACTTAAAGGTGTATAAGATACATCCTAGATTACAGTAACTATAAAATAGTGGCAAACCACTTTTCAGCTAAGCCATGATAAAGGATAAATTATTATCCCAGGGATAAAAATTAAAAGGGGGATATTTCTGGGTGACTCTTTGTCATAGTTAGTCTTTTGTCTTGCCTTTAACCCATTAAGCTGTATACTTAACAGATTAAGTCATGGTTGCAGTTTGGGTCCCAGAAAACATCAATGTAAAGACTTAATGTTTTTTTTGTGGATGATTTAAAACTGTATAGTACATCAGATGAAGAGCAGAAAGCACAACTGGAAGGGATCAGCACTTCCTCAAATGATATAAGAATCTCATTTGGTCTTGATAAATATGCAGAGGTAACATTTGTAGCAAGAAAGCTGCAGCAGAAAGAAAATATCAGTCTGGGACAGGAGTATGATATAAAGGAACTTGAGCAGGAGGGCTTGTATAAATATTTGGGAATTGATGAAGGATTGAAAGTAAAACATGAAAAAATGGGAACAAAACTCAGTAAGGAATATTTTACATGACTAATATTAATACTGAAAACAGCCTTGATATCTAGGAACAAAGTCCAGGCTATAAACCAATTTGCTTTTCCTTTTCTAACTTACAGTTTGGGGGTGATTAACTGGCCACAAAAGATATTGGAACAGTTGGACAGGAAAGCAAGAAAAATGCTTCATGTTTATCAACTGATGTATAAAAAAATCATTGTATACAAAGATTATATATTCCTCATTTTGAAGGAGGTACTGACCATCTTGAAATTGATTACATGTCTAGATCTGCAGTTGTAGGACTGCATAATTATCTGCTGACCTCATCAGATTTAAACAGTGAAAGCTTTGCAACATGAAGAGAAGAAGTGTAAGATGACTTCCGTGCTTAGTTTAGCAGAAGCATATCAGTGTCAAGAGGGAATGGAAACCAAACCAGAAGTAGACAAAAATCAGGCAGCAACTGAATGTGCTAAAAAAAGAAGGAATATAAGGAGAAGGACCGAATGAGGAGGCAAGAAATGTGAAAAAGGCATAAACATAGTTGCAAGTACAGAAAACTCCTGAAACACCCTCATGCTGACCAGGATCTGACTCAGGAATGATTAAGGAGAGGTGAATTTAAACCAAAAGATGAAAGATTAATATTAGCGGCACAGGATAGTGGACTACTTACACATTGGTTTACAAAGCTGATTGAGCATGTAGGAGAAACAATATGCAGGTCTTATAAAACAGAACTGGAAACTGTTGCATATCTTGTTGCTGGCCTATATACTGAAAGGCATAGTAATTTGGCAAGACAAGACGACTTCCAAGATGGCTGCACATTGAGTAACAGTTTATTTCTAGCTCTCCCAGTGTGAAAACAGAAACTCAGCAGAGAAAACCAGTAGACTTTTGTGTTTTTGGGTACATTTCAGTATCTGGTTAATAAGTGTACTGCCTGGATGCCAAGAATAAAGAAATATAGAAGACCTGGAAAAAATCAGCTCCAAAAAAATGAGGAAGAAACACTGACTGGAGAAAGTACTATAGCTGTTCAGTAAAAAGCAATGTAACCTTCAGATGTGACTTCCAGTAACCTGCACGAAGATAAAAGACAACTGCATACAGATCTGGTTAAAATAAAACACTGATGGAGTATATCAATACAAACCACAAATGGCTGGAAAAAATGGAAGAAGTTTTAAGCAGATATTCAGATGAGATGATAAAGCTGCAAAGATCAGAGGTCAAAATTGACAAAAGACTGGTGAATATGAGACTGCTCAGGAAGTGAAGTTTAAAAAAACAATAGAATTAGAGAACAGAGCACTCAGGGAAAATCTGAGATTTGCGGCTATACCAGAGAAGCTGGAAGGAACAGACTGCATTAATTTTATGGAAGCACAAGTAAGCAACTGGACTAGTATTCCACACCAGGAGTTGTTAGCTCAAAGGGCACATTGTATGTATGGTCCAAACCTGGCTATAAAAAAGCAGCCTAGACCTTTAATAGTAAAGATGCAATCCTACCAGCAGAATGAGTTGATTCTGACAAAATTGTGGCAGAATGACAAAGAACTAAAAGTGGGGGAGAACAGAGTATTTCTGGAGAATGATTACTCATTGTACACATGATAGAAGAGGAGAAAAAAAATCCACTATTCAGGGAATGCTGAGATGCAGGTGTGAGATTCAAACTGATATACCCAGCTGTCTTCAAGGTATTCTTCCCTGGAGGAACAAAATCATTTTTTGATGAAGTACATGCTAAAGATGAAATACAAAAGTTTGTCCAACAAAAAGTAAGCTGTGAAACAGAAGGAGATTCTGCTTCTTGTTCTGTACCTGTGAAACCTTTTCAAATATTTCAACGGAAAATGTTGGAGAGAAGTTGACTAGAAGAATCGAGAGTATGTTGGAAATGAAGCAGAGACAGGATTTAGGAGATGGAACAGTAATAAAATCAGTAACTTAATATGGGATTACAATACAGTAATTATATTTGTGAAATATGATAGAACAAGGAAATCTGGAAATATTGGATTTTTTCAGAATTTGTTAGACTTGTGGGGGACTCTAAAGCATATGCCCTACTTCATGTCATTAATGTTTGGAAAAGTGCTTTGGGGAGGGGAAGAGGAGGGAGAAAGTTAACTGTAAGCAAAGATTTTTTTTCGTAAGTAGTAGCAATTTTGTGGCATGTGGTTTTCTTTATATGCTATAACATTTTTTCAGTTTGTTTAAGTATAATGGGATTGTAGATAGGTGCTGCTGTTCTTTTTTTATTTTCTTTCTGCCTTCTCTCTCTCTCTCTTCTTGTTCAGTTTTAAGAAATGTAGACACTGTGATGTATAACAAAACTGGTTAAAAAGCATGATAAAAGAAAAATTAATGTGCTTTTTCTCATTCTTGCATGGGAAAATAACTGGATTAAAGGCCTTAGATTGATTTAGTAATAAGTTTTAAGAGAGAGCACATAATTTAAAAAGAACATTGAATATTATGAGGCTCTTTTCTAGCAAATACATGGATGCTCAGTAACAATTCTGCAGCTGGTCTTCATGTTTCCATGGAAACAGTCTGATAAAGAGAAACTGGCTGCCTGGGTCTCATGCTTCCATGGAGACAATCTGATAAAGAGAAACTGGCTACAGTCTGGTGGAGAGTGATTGGCTCCGAGAAAAAAAAAAGAAATGAGAAATTGGCTAGGAGATAATATTTTCTGAAAGCATTCAGGGACTTTCCCAAGATAGTTAATGTTCTCTGAAAACATTCAGGGGTTTTCCCCAGCTGGGTGAACTATAAAGATAAGACAAAACCAGTCCGCACTTAGTAGAAGCAGAGGCTGCACAATGTGTCTTAAATTGTATGACCTTTCTTTTAGTTTAACTCAAGTCTCTGAGTGTGGCTGTCAGTTTGGGACTTTTGTTACTATTAGGAAAGTAAAACATCAATACTTGAAGGTGTACATAGTTTTGTGTGTTAGTATTAATTTAATAGGTTTTAGAGAGGTATTGGGAGTGTGTTTGTTGTTTTTGTTTGAGGGCTTTCAGTAAACCAAAAAGTTTTAGAAGATGTGACATACTCTCAAATGCATATGACAAGAAAGAGCTGTATAAATTCAGCCTGTCAGTGTATATATGTAACACAAAAGCTGGAACAAAACATTTAACAAAAAAGTTGTTATACACAAAAAGTGGGAATAATAACTTTTTAATACAGTGATGATTTCTTTAATATCTTTAAAGGTAAATGACCTCACAGATACATACAAATAAGAAAGAGTAGTGAAGCATATTAAAAAAGAGATTTTATTCAGGTATATAGGGCATTTAGAGGCAGCTACCTCTGGGAATGTTTGGGGTTATTAAAAAGTACTAGAGAATCATCAGACAACTTATGTAGAAGATTTTATAGGAATAAAAAGTGTACTAATTGGTTCTCTGACAAACTAGCTGATGCATGGAACAGACTACCAAATTACATTAAAGCAAGTACTAATTTAGATATTTTTAAGAACAGCCTGGACACTTATTATGGGAAGAAGTGTTTTTGTATATTGGCAAGCTAGAAGGGCATTAATGCCCGTGCTTGAAATATTTGTATGTATGTATGTTACAGGAGACACACTCAGAAAGGACTGAACATGTGAATTTGATAAAGAAAGGTTTTCAGGATGGTTATTCAGTGGAATACCTGGGACAAAGGAAAAGAGGAGTGCATGTATTAATTGCAAGAGGAGCTTCAATTGTGAAAGAAGAAGATTAAAAAAGATAATAATGGCAGATTTGTAGTGCTAAGGACCTATTGGCAAGGGAGGAGAATTACACTAGCATGTATTTACATTCCACCTAAAACTGCTATAATGGAGCTTAAGACAATTCTGGGAGAAATAATCAGATGTTATGTTGTCCCATCTCACCTTCGTTCTTGCTGGTTGGGTTCGGAGCTGATCCTTGGCTCTGACTTGGCCGATATACAATAGCTCGAGAGCTTTTACTAGCTCAAGACTGCCCCTTATCCCAACATGCCTAGCGGCAGCTACCCAGATCTTATTTGCCGCTTGCAGCATTGAGATTGCTGAATACTGGCTCAGGCAAAGTACTTTGTACTTTTTCTAGTTATTGTTAATTTTTTCATAAATTTACTGGTTATATTGACTCATTAGAGTATATATCTTTCCTTGTTAGTCTAATGACCCCTTTCTCTGCTTGTTGTGGTGTTTTTGGCCATCGTTTTCTCTGTCAGGCCTGCTTTCCCCTTAGAGCCTGTTTAAATTAGAGGGTTCTTCCCTTTTCTCCCCTTTTTTCTGGGATTGCCATTTAAGTTAGAGGCTCTCCCATCAGGGGAGTCGCCGTTTAAGTTAGAGGCTCTCCCCCTTCCCTTTTTCTTCCTTTCAAAAAAAAAAAGAAAAGAATATTAAGTTTTTCTTTTCCTTTTGTGTTATCAGCCTGTTTGCTTCTACTTGTTGTAGGCAGTGAGTGATAGTTTTCTCTTTTTTCTCTGTGCAAACTTTTGTGCTGACTAGTGCTCGCCATGTCTAAAGAGTCAAAACCCTCTGGGTTTAAAAAATGTGACTCATGTTGCCAGAAAATGTCCCTTATGGACAGGCACACGAGTTGAGTTTATTGTTTAGGGGTGTTCACCTGCAGGACTCTTGCTCAATCTATCATGCTTTCAGTTCCAGAGTCCTGCAGGAGAGAAAAAATAAGCTTATCTTACGTGGCCTCCTGAAGAACCTTCAAAATGCCTCGTCTCAGGGTCTTCAGCCGTGAAACACTCCAAGCCATCAGTTCTGAGCTCAGAATAGACAAAAGTACTGAGAAGCCTTTGGCTCTGTCGGCCCCCAGCATTGGCTCCAACAAAGTTAAGTCTCTGGCGGCTCCATCTGTGCCCTCGGAACAGGTCTGGATCCATAAGAGATCGGTCTCCCTCTTTGGAGCCGGTATGCTCCACTCCACAATCTCCTCTGCTGAAACCTGGAGTGGGCAGTCACCGGTCCTCTTCCCACTATTCTTGGTCCTCCAGACTTTCAGATCACGACATGGAGAGAGTGGTCAACAGGCTCCTCAAGTCACAGGCACTTGCTAAATTACTCTTGAGCCCAGCCCATAAAGATTTGGCTCCTTCGGCCCTCCCAGCTTCTCCATCAATTTCTCCTCTGACTCTCTTGAGCTTGGAGCCGAAGTGCATGGAGGTTGTGGTGGTGGAGCCATCGGCTGTGGTTTCTTCTTCCTTATCGGTTCCTAAGACCGCTCTGATCTCCTCAATGTCTCAGTCTGTCGAGGGGTCTGGATGCCAAAGCTCTCTTGCCAGCTTCGAGGGGGGAAGTGGCATTGGACCCTTGTCCGACCCCACTCTCCCTCTCTGAGCTTCGGCGCAGGTGAGCTCAACTCCTACATCAGCCTCAGAGCCTTCGCTCCTGGTTCGAAGAGATCTGACGGCTCTTTTGACTCGGGGCTGTGGTGCCTCCGAGGTGATGAGGAGCGTGGTGTCTCCTGAGACTACTCCATCCTTGGCTCCATTGGCTCCTTCCTCCTCAGTGACTGTGCCTGCTTTTGTCCCTCCTCCTCCTGCCAATGTAGGGAACCTCTGCCCCAGGATGCCCCACTGGGTGACCCCACTTCTTCCAAAACCACCCCAGAACATTCAGAGGAGAAAAAGTGTAAGATGAAGCATCTAGACTCCCCTGAGTCTATCACTTTGGATACGGATTTGGATGAGTCGGAAGGGTCCCCACTGTCCCCCTCTGAGGATGTCTCCTTTTCAGACATCTTGGAAATCATTAGACAGAAGTCCCTAGCCCTTCTGAGGATGGGTCTGTATACCTGGACGCATTTGGTCCCGGACCCTCCACCTCTTGGTTCTCTGCATTTCAACCCATATTTGTCTATAGTGAGTCGAAAGGCGTGGAGCACTCCAGATACCATGGAACCTGTTCTGAGGAGACCTAACAAATTTATTACAGCTCCAGAAGATACGTCTTTCCTATCCAAAGGAGTCCCTGTTGATGCCATGGTGGTGGTAGCAGCCACCAAGAAGGAACTTGCGGAATCTTCTTCATCTGTCCATCCGCCGAACAAAGAGTCTCGTACAATGGGCAGGTATGAGAAGCATATGTTTTTTTCAGCATCTTTTACTCTCAGATCACTGAATTACATGTCACATTTCACATGATTTCAGAGGGATCTCGTGAAGGAGCTAGGAGATACCCAGCAAGATCCTACAGCTGAGGGAGTTGCGAACAGGGCAGCTTCCCAGCTTGCAACATTAACCTCCATGGTAAACTCCTCCATGAGGCTCATTTCTTATGTAACAGCTGGAGTGAGTAGGGTAGCAGGAACTGGAGTAGCTTTATGCAGACACTCCTGGATGTGCCTTTGTCAATTTGCAGAACCCTTTAAGTCTTCATTTACCAACACCTCCTTTGATGGCTCATCCTTGTTTGGGCCTCAGATAAAAGAGACTCTCACCAGGTGTGAACAGGATGGCAATACTCTCTCTGCCATAGGGATCTGTTTTTCCACTCCATCTAGACCCTATCCTAAAGGTCAGAGGAGTGGAAAAATGTGGTTCCTAAAATCCCAGGGATCTTCGTCTGACACACTTGGTGATTTTTTCCACCAGGTGCAGGGGGGAAACAACAATGGAAGATGCCACCCTCGCGGCAGAGGGGATCCACAACAGCAGGGCAACAGAGATACTTTCTCTGCTAGGCCCTTCCAGCACTCCTGAAGAGAGGCCCGGCTGTCCACCTATGGAGGCAGTTGGGGGCAGATTATCACTGTACCCAGCAGCCTGGCAATCTATCACGAGTGAAACTTGGGTACTGTTGATAATATCCAGGGGTTACAAAATTCCCTTTTCTCAGTCCCCATCAAAAGACAAATGTTCTATCCCAGATGTTCCACCCAGTCTTTGAGGTCATGCAATCCTAGAGATTCAAAAATTGCTAGAAAAAACAGCCATTCAGGAAGTCCCCGCAGACCAAATCAGTTCCGGAACTTACTCAAGGTTCTTTTTAGTTCCAAAAAAGACAGGGGACTGGAGACCAATCTTGATCTCAGCAAGCTAAACCAATCGGTAAAAAAGACAAAGTTCCAGATGGTGACACTGCAGTCCATTCTTCCCTTCTTGGGTCAGGACAATTGGATGTGCTCCATAGATCTCCAGGATGCATACTACCATATTAAAATGGACAGGCAGTCAAGAAGATTCCTATGCTTCCAGCTGGGAGCCAGTCATTATCATTTCAGGTCCCTGCCCTTTGTTCTCACTACAGCCCCCAAGGTGTTTACCAAGTGTATGGCAGTGGTCATGGCTCACCTACAGTGTCTAGGGTTCCAGGTGTTTCCATGTCTAGATGACAGGCTGCTCACTGCCACCACCAAGCATCAACTAATCAAAGCACGGGACTACACAATCCAAACTTGTTTCCAGTTAGGCATCACTATAAACTACAAAAAATCTGCCTTGTTGCCTTATTAATCTATTACCTTTATAGGGGCAGACTTAGATACAAGATGCATGATGGCAAAACTGCCTCTAGACAGGGTGTCAACCATTTCTCAACAAGTTTCCTTTCTCATAAAGAAGACGAGAGTTCAGGCAAGACAAGTCTTACAAGTACTGGGCTCAATGGCTGCAGCTATTATGCTAGTTCCTTTAGCACGCTTCCACATGTGGATTCTACAGTGGCTTCTTTTTGCTCGGTGGTCCTTCCAGGAATTGCCAATGTCACACATGATCTTGATCATGGAATCTTTCAAAAAGGACCTACTAAGGTGGCTGGTCTCCCCCCAGGTGATTCTGGACAGACCCTTTCTAGACCCGCATCCACTAGCCACAGTGACCACAGACACTTCCCAGATTGGGGGGGGGGCATTATCTGGGATGGACTGCCCAAGAAACGTGGCAACCTTACAAGTACCATTTGCACATCAGTGTTCTAGCGATGAGAGTGGTGCTTCTGGCATTGCAAGCACTTCAAGACTCTCTGCCTACAGGGACCATTGCAATCCAGACAGACAAAATGTCAGTGGTATGGTACATCAACAAGCAGGGCAGAACCAGATCTTACCCCTTGTGTCGGGAGGCACTTCAAATATGGCAATGGTGATGTCTTCCCAATGTTTTCTGATTGCAACGCACATTCCTGGAAAATCCACCGTGATAGCAGACAGGCTCAGCAGGGCTATCCTCATGCCTCACAAGTGGTCCCTGAAGCAAGAAGTTGCGGACTTGATTTTCTGCAAATGGGGCCAGCCATGCTGCAATCTTTTTGCCACTCCCCTAAACAACAAATGCAGCAGCTACTTCGCCCTAGATCCCCCTCCAGGACAGTCACCCAGGGATGCACTTGTTCACGATTGGCCTCTGGGACTACTATATGCTTTTCCATCCTTCCCTCTCATTCCAAAGGTACTTCAGAAAGCAAAATCGTTGGGTTGCAAACTCATCCTCATTGCTCCTTACTGGCCTCATCAAATATGGTTTCCATTTCTTCGCCATCATCTTCAGCTGTAGCCTTGGATAATGGACCCAGTTCCGGACCTCCTGACACATAAGTCAGGAGGGCTTCATCCATCCATTCAAACTCTCAAGCTGACTGCTTGGTTACTCCACTTCCAGTCTTACCCAGGCTCCCAAACAATTCCCCTGCTGTACAACACATCCTAGTGTCCTCCCACAAGCTCACTACTAGGAGGATTTACACTAGCAATTGGAAGAGGTTCTCTTACTGGACCAAAAGTAATAACATTGATCCTTTTACGGCTCCTGTTCACAAGATTCTTGACTTTCTTGCCAAAGGTTTGTTCTGAGTACAACTTAAATCAGTCCATTGAGCTTCCTGTGTTCTTCCCAAATTATGGCAACAAGGCAGAGTATAGATTACACCAATTGGATGTTCATAGACAATTACAATTCTATTTACACAGAACCAAAGACCTCAGAAAATCAGACCAATTGTTTATATCCTTTGCTGACAATAAGTAAGTTTATTCGGTTTCTAAAGTGACTTTATCAAAATGGCTGTCAGACACCATCACTTATTCATATGGTTTGTGTAAAAAGACGCTTCCAGGACCTCTGTTGCCTTCCAAGTTAAATTGCCCTTAGATTCAAACTGTGCAGCAGCGACATGGCAAATCCTCATACCTTTATCTCTCATTACAAAGTGGATGTGGTCTCCCAGAATAGGGCATCCTTTGGTTCGATGGTCCTGAAGAGTTTGTTCCAGTGAGCCACCCGAGAACCAGGTGCTGGGGATGCAGTCCCAACCAGCAACAATGAAGGCGAGATGGGACAACATAACATAAAGAAGTTATGTACCTACCATAATGTTCCATGTTTATTGTCCTTCATCTCACCTTCCTTCGTGCTTCCCCCCTCCTTCCCCCTTCCTGGAGGTTCGAGAGGATTTCTTTATTGCTACACTGGCTGGGTTTCCTGCTGACATATCAGGTTGGTTAACCATACATTGTCCTTTCTTCCTTCCTATCTTGGAATAAGAGCTTAATAAAAAAATTGTTTTTCTTATTACATATATCTAGTGTGGGCAGTTAGAAATGAGATCTGGGTAGCTGCCACTAGGCATGTTGGGATAAGGGGTAGCCATGAGCCAGTAAAAGCTCTTGAGCTATTGTATATCGGCTGAGTTGGAGCCGGGTATCGGCTCCAACCCCAACCAGCAAGAAGAAAGGCAAGATGAAGGACAACAAACATGGAATGTTATGGGAGGTACAAAACTTCTTTTTTTTCGGCAAGGAATATTACTTATAGATGAGGACTGAAATTTGATTTGCAGCAATGAAGATGTATCTGGGGGGCCCAGAAGTAAAAATATAACAAAGGAGGGTAGATTTGTGAAGAAATGTATGAAAATATTTAGCATGAAAGATGTGAATTCAGTAATAGGAATTCGGAGGGAATTTACATATTATTCCCCAAGATATAAAAACTGGGCTAGGCTAGACAGAATTTACATTTCACAGGAACATGTGCATTTAATGGAAGGTCTTGATACCCACCCAATAACTATTTCACATCATGTGCCAATAATATCTAAAATAAAAACTCAGGGTAATGAAGTAAAAATGAGACATTGGTGCTTTCCCGCCTGTCTGTTGAAGAGAGAGGAATTTAAGGAATGGGTAGTGGGGATTATTCAGGAGCTGTTAGACAGAAATTTCTTCTGAAAATATAGCTTGGGAGTGGGATAAAATTAAGGTGGAATTTAAAAATAGGGTGGAAGTAAACAAAGGGAGCTATGGTTAAGAAGTAACAAGAATTATTTAGAGTGACTGACAAATATTAAGTACTGCAGAATAGGGGGAATTTCGCAAAACAACAAGAGGGTCAAATAATGTATTACCTCGATAATATGCACGAGCTTAGAAAGATTGCTGGTAAGCAGCTGTTTTTTCATAATAACACTAGAGCGCAAAAACTTTTAGCACAACGACTCAGGCAACAGAAAGTAGAGCTTTCACCCAACTTAGGGAGCCTATAACAAAGAAGGTAACAAGAGATCCTGTAAAGGTATTAGAAATATTTCGGAAATTCCATGAGAGTCTCTATAAAGCAGAGAAATATGAAAATCAAGAAAAGATAAAATGAAATGTTTATGGAAGAATGAAATATGCCAAGATTAGAGGTAGTTGAGGCTTACTGTTAGGATAGGAGGAGATGAGGTAAAAATTGTAATGTGTAACCAATCTACAGGAAAATCCCCAGGAATAGATGGTATTCCTTTGGAAGTTTGGAAGCTATGAGGAAAAAAAACTGATAAAGATCTGGAAGGCTTTGTTTAACAGTATCTTAAGAGGAGGAAAATTACTGCTGTCCTGGAAGAAAGCAGTGGTAGCTGTAATACCCAAAGAGGGCAAAGATCCATCAGATCCAGCTTCAGCATGCCCATTTCAATACTAGACCATGATTATAAAGTGGTCATGTCTATAATGACTAAAATAATGGCAAAAGTAATGCCAAAACTGATAGATATGGATCAGTGTGGTTTTTGGTGGGAAGGCTAACATTTGACAACATTAACAGAACATTGATGACACAGAGGGAAGCAGAATGCAAGAAAATATCATTGTTTTTGGTGGGTCATGATACAGAGAAAGCATTTGACAGAGTAAGTTGAGACTTTATGAGCAGAGCAATGGAAGCATTTGCATTTCCAGAAAAAAATATAAGGTTGATTAGGAGAATAGATGCGGGATCGTAGGCGAAAATTAAAGTGGGTGAGGTCCTCTCTGATAACTTCTGCTTGAACAGAGGAACCAGGCAGGGGTCTCTTTATTATTTGCATTATATTTAGAACCATTGGCAAAGAAAATAAGGGACTCAGAAATTCAAGGATATAATTGGTATGATAGTCAAGAGAAGCAGGCTTTATTTACAGATGATATTATTTTGTACTTGACAAAACCAGGAAAAAGACATTATAGTGCTGTGGAACATTTTGAGTCAGTTTAAAATCTTTACTTAATGAAGCTAAAACAAAAGCAATAGCTATAAATGATGTACCCACACATGAACTGGTTCTGGAATACCATTTTTATGGAAACATGATAAAATTAAATATTTAGGAGTATGACTTAAAAATGATTCTAGTCTGTCAGCTAAGAATATGTGGGAAGAGACTAAACAAAAGATAATACAAAAACTGAGAAAATGGAATCCTTGTTATATGGATATGGATAGTAAGTTACAAGCAGTTAAAATGTTTTTAGTCCCTTTAGTCTTATACACAGGTCAAGTATATTTTTATCAACCAGAGGAGAAGTTGTAGGTAGCAATTATTAAAGAGCTGAAGGACTCTGTGAGGGGAAGATGGCAAGAGTCACGTGGGATAAGCTGATTCTTTCAGTAGAACAGGGCAGATTGGGATTACCCAATTTGAAGGCATATTTCAGAGCTACACAGTTAAGACATCTGTACAAAGCACAAGTAGAAAACTATAATTCAAAGTGGAAAGGGATGATGATGAAACATGGGGGAAGAAACAAGGAGAGATTGGGATTTTGGATGCAGGCCTCTAAGGAGAATAACATTAATCATGCAGAATATTATATCCATAAAGAAGCAGAAAGTATTCTAAGAACTAAACCAACATGGGAATGGAGGAAGGAGATTCTGCCAATAGGGATGACTGCAATTAGGGATACAGACAATAGGCAAGAGGGGGCCAGAATTTATTGGGGAAAACTGGCAAAGGAAACAAGGTATTGGGAGCAAATAACTAGAGAGAAAAAGATGATAGAATGGGAAGATGCCAAAAATGTATTTAGAATTACAGATTGCCTTCCCTACCAGGGATTGATATCAGAGTATAGGGAAAGAGAAAGAAATGGGGGGAATCCTAAACAAAAGACCAGCACTGGTAGAGTTTTTAGAATCTAGAACATAAGCTGCCATTAAAAAAGGAATAATTAGTAGAGCGTAGAAAATATTGCTTGGTAACTATAAGAATCAATAAGAGGAGGTTAGAAAGGATTGAGAAGAGAGACTGGATAAGCAATTCACAATGAAACAATGGGAGCATATATGTATGCCTCCCAAATATGCAACAAAATCTAGAAAATTTAGGATTTTTGCCTGGAAATGTTTACATAGATATTTTTATACCCCAAGTAGACTCCAGAGAATTTTGCCTCAAGCTGACAGTAAGTGTTGCAGGTGTGAAGGGGAAGAAAGAGGTAATTGGGAACATATTTTCTAGGAGTGCAGTGAGTTGGTGGACTTTAAGGATTCCCTGCAGGATGCACTGTTGGAGATGCTGGGTGACCAGATTGGTCTGACGAGGGAGATGATTTTTCTGCGCTATGATACAGAATTGGAGTTGATAGACATGGTAAGGCCTTGGTTTGTCTAATAATGGTGGCTACCAGAAAATCAGTTACTAGAAAATGGAAATCAAAGTCAAAACTAACTATACTGGAAGTAACTGGAATTGAGATCATTAGAAAAGGGTAGGAGCAAACTACATAGGAAAAAATGGGAATTGTAGGAAGAATACATACAAGGGAGGAATGAGGTATAAAAGGTGGCAGGACTTAAATAAGCTATGTAACCTCTGAGTGAGAAGGATCAGGTAGATTATAAGTGAAGTACAGTGTTTGCACCTGGGAGTGTGTTGGTATGATTTGTAATGTAAAATGCTTGCAACTAGGGTTGTGTCAGTACTGTTTGTTTTCATGTATTTAAATGTATGATTGCCTATGTAGTAAGTGATGGTTTAATAAAGATGTTTCTTGTTTAAAATAAAAGGCAGGAATTGAATAATTTATGTAATATTGCTTAGGTTGCATGATATATAGCAATATATGTGAAGTATGATGTTTTTATGCTAATGTCATTTGATTACTTTTATATAAATGTAAATTTCCCTATGTCACAAGTGATAATTCAATAAAGTTGTCTGAAAAAAAATAATGTGGCAAGACTGTTGCATTGGGAATTGTGCAAACATTATAATATTGAAGTAGCTGAGAAACATTGGAAACATGAGCCACATAGCATTGTAGAGAGTGAGGAAGCTTATGTTACATGGGATCACCCTTTACCAGCAGTTAAAAAGTAGATGTGAGAAAAACAGATATAATAATCCATGTAAATATGACAAAAGTAGCATCAATCATTGAAATTGCTATACCCAGTGAGTGCACAGAGATACAAAAATCATGAAATAACAGGATTTGCAGGCAGAAACAAGGACAATGTGGAGGAAGGATACCCAGACAGTTCCAGTAGTAGTAGTAGGAGTAATGAGTCTCATAAAAAATAATTTAGAGTCTTATTTAGATATGCTATCAATACATGTTACTCAATATGACTTGCAGAAGGAGTCTGTTCTGGGCATGTTACAGGTGCTGCAAAAAGCACTTTTGGCTAAAGTCAAAGAATGAAACAATACTAATTTCGCAAACTTTGATCATACTTCTACTTAGGAATGAGGTCCCTTCCTGTCATGGTATTAGAAACCCAAAGGACCTGGAGAAATTAAAGCAAGCAAAACTAATTCTAAGACTTCTAGGATTTATGGTTTCAACAGTCACTTTAATTCAGATGTCCAGATACCATATGAGAATCCTGCAGTGGACCATGTCGGTCCAATGGTCTCAAGTTTCACATTCTCTAAATACCCAGATTCGACTGACTCCCATATGCAAGTCTTACATCAGATAGTGTAAACATCATTGGCATTATCAGAGGGGTGCCTGTTCTGTCTTCCACTCCTATAGCATCAGTTACCATAGATGGTTCCCTTTTAGAGAGGAGAGCACTAAGAGGTGAAGACTGTCCAAGGCTCCTGAATGGATCCAGAGGCCAAACTTCACATCAGTGTTCTAGAGTTGAGAGCAGTCCTACTAGTGTTGTAGACATTCCAAGACTCTCTACCAGAAGGTGTGATCTCCATCCAGACAGACATGACATGACAGTAGTCTGGGGCATTAGCAAAAGGAGGGGGGGGGCACATCGTATCCCTTATGTCAGAAAAGTCATGAGAGTGTGACAATGGGTGATGTCTTCCCATCGCTTTCTAATAGCAATGCATATTCAGGGGACTTGCAGTGTTTTAGCAGAGAAACTAATCAGAAACATTCTTATTTCTCACAAATGGTCTCAGTCAGTGATTGGCAAACTGAATTTTCTGACATCGGAGCAAACCTTGCTGTGACCTTTTCACATCATACCTGAAAAACAAATGTAGCAGTTAGTTTTCCCTAATCCCTTCACAGGGTCAGTCACTGAGGTACTTTCTGGTCTCTTTGGTCCAGTCCCCTTTTTCACTGTTAATGAAACTCATTCAGAAAGTCAGAGGGTACAAAGCAATGGTCATTCTCATTGCCTCTTTTTGGCCCCAGTAAGTTTGCTTCCAGTATTTTTGGCCTCACTTCTTATGTCCTCCATGGCCACTGAGACACAACCCAGATCTTCTGCCTCACCCAAATGGACATCCTCTTCGAATTCAGAGACCTTGAAGCTAACCACATGATTCCTCCTGTTTTAATGGTCCCTAGAGATGCCAGGCTTTCAAGCAAAGTCATTCATATCCTAACTGCTTCACAGAAGTCTAGTACAAGGAAAGTCTAAGCAAATGGGAAAGGTTTTCTGTACAGGAAACAAAGGATTGGACCCCTTTTCATAACCCTTAACTCAATTCTAGACTTTTTTGTCTTTTCCAAAAAGGTTTCCACTTTTCTGCTGTCAAAGTACAATTAGTGGTTATTTCTAATTTTCATGTTGGTCATAATCAGACATCCATACCCTCTTTGAGAATTTCTAAGACCTTTTTAAAAGGGATTTTTCTACTCTGGTCTTAAGAGATCCAGTCCCACCATGGGATATTACTGTGATGCTCCAAGCCTTTACACAACCACCTCCTGAACCGGCAGCATCAACAGATCTAATTGTTTTACCCTGGAAAACTATTTTTGCAATGGCTGTTGCTTCTGCAAAAATAATTAATTTCAGAACTGCCACCCTCCAGCAAACCACCATACCTAATATTCCATAAAGATAGGGCCTCTCTTAAAACAAATCTTACTTTTCTTTCAAAAGTGGCACCTGGAACTGATCTTAATCAGTCTATAAATCTTCCAGCTTTCTTGTTGATGTTTTCCAGCAAAGGAGAATACACTTGTATCTGATTGATATTCATAGGCAATTTAGGTTCTATCTCCACAGAACAAAAGACTTTAGACAATTGGATCAATTTGTTGCCTTTCCAAAGTTAATTTAGGATAAAATGTTTCCAAACTTATTCTTTCTAGATGGCTCAGAAATTGCATTATGTTTGTGTTTGAGAAATTGGGCTTGTCCTTAACTAAAAAGCATACAGCTCATTCTCCAAGATCTGTAGCAACTTTGACTGCTTTTCAGCATAGTCTAACTACTGATGAAATGTGTGCTTCTCCCACTTGGTCTGCAGTTCTCACACCTTTGTTTTAGATAACAAAATGGATGTTCAATCAAGAGCTTGTACTTCTTTTGGCTATGCCATTCTCACAAATATCCTTTCTTGATGCCGCCCAGGTGGTTGGTGGTTAGGGAATCTATCCAAGAAGTTGAATAAAAAAAAACAGCATCGGATATGAAAGTTATGTACTTACCATAATGATAGATCTGTGCTGTCTTCTTTTCATCAGGTTCAACATTTCTCCCTCCTTTCCCTTTCCAAATTGTCATATTTTGTGCCTTTAAGAATGAATGGTACACAAGGGGAGTTTTGCTATTCTCAACCTCAGCTGGTTACCTCCATTTTTACAGAATTATGTTCCTTTTCTCTGTGGTAGGTTCTTGAACCTTCATGAAATGTAATTTTTTTCTTGGTATGATAAGCAAACTAACTACCACATTAGTTAAACACCATTGTATGTGTAGTGGTAATGCTGATGTTCATCATATTGATCACTGCTTTAGTAGCCGTAGCTATATGGGTTGTAGTTATATGGATTATTTCCTGCCAAAGATATAACAGCTGGCCAGGTGTACTAGAAGTAGTGAATATAGTGAATAGTAACAGAGATAAAACAACTGGAATTGAGATCTTTAAAAAGGGTAGAAGCAAACTGCATAGGACAAAAATGGTAACTGTGGGAGCAATGCATATGGAGAGGAATGAGGTTTAAAAGAAGGCATGACTTAAATGAGCTATGTAATGTTTGACTGAAAATGATTGTATAGATTATAAGTGACATACAATGTTTGCAAACGGGAGTGTGTCAGTATGGTTTGTGATGTAAAATGCTTGCAACTAGGATTGTGTCGGTGTGGTTTGTTTTTATGTATATAAATGTATGATTGCCTATCTCATAAGTGGTGGTTTAATAAAGATGTGTCTTGTTTAAAAAAAGGCAGGAGTTGAATAGTTTATGTAATGTTGCTTAGGTTATATGATATATAGCAATATATGTGAAGTATAATGTTTGTAAATGTGAACTTGTTAATACAGTTTGATTACTTTTATATAAATGTAAATTTGCCTGTGTCACAAGTGATATTTCATAAAGGTGTTTAAAAAAATGATATAAGAGCTGGCCAGCTTCCAAAGCTTTAGTGCACCTTTCCCTCACCCATACTGTCAGGTAGCTCAAGCTGAGCTGACTAAAAGACAAGTTAGGGTGCCAAGCCATTTAGAGGTTTACTGCTGCCTTTTGAGGATTGTCAGTCTTTTTATGCTGTTCCTAGTTGGGCAGAGAAGTTCCTCTTGGGGGAAAAAACTTCCATTTAATAATTTTGTTTATTATTGACAGTATCCTTTTCAGGAAAGTTGTTTTAAAGATAGGAGTTTGTGTTTTAACAGACTGTCATGAGACTGTACTTTACTTTTAAATGTGAGTGCTCTTTTTTATCAGTTTGAAAGTTGTTTAAAGTAGCTGAAAATCATTTTTGTTTTCCTGTGGAGAAATTGTGTTTATTTTACTTTGTGAGACTGGCAAAGTATTTTAAAGTGCATTTTCCTGTGGTTGTATGTGAAAAAAATGACTTTTAAAGACTTTTTTATTTTTACTGGCATTTGCTGCTTGTTTTCCCATGGAAGTAGGCACCACTTTCATATTGAATGGAATAATCTCTTGGTCCTATGGTCAGTCCTTCTTCCAACCACTAAAAGAAAAAGTTAAGCAAACAGCATTTGCCATCACAGCAGGCTAGCAATTTTCATCAGTTGCAGGTGAGTGACTCTTCCATGGCCATTAGTTGTACCTCAGGCCAGTCATCTTTTACCCCGGACCCCTCTGGTGTAGCACCTACAGCTGCAATGGACTGGGGGGTCAGCCATGTCCTCTGCAGCAGTTGGGGTCTCCTCATTGGGCAAGGGAAAGCCACTCTTGGCTGTCCTGGGAGAGGAAACATGGAAGGCTTCCCTGTTTTGTTAGAATGTTGTGTCCATCCTTGGGGAATCTGCTGCTGCCATTAATAACACTGTTGGCCCCATTTTTCTTGTCAAAAACAAACAGAAAACTAATATATCAACTCTTACTCAATTTTTCTTAGACAGGGTACAAAAGCGCATGACCGACGTCATTTCCTCAGTCTTTAATTTGGAGTTTCAGACCGAATCCAAGTTGGCATACCCGTTGGGGAATATTTTGTTTTTTTGTCAGAAAAAGTGAATAACTGTATTTCTGTGGGAAACAGATAATAGGGATTATCATTCTTGCTTGTTTGGGGGGGGTTTGGAGCACGAGTTGTTGGGTGTCACTTTGTGCTACTCTGGAGTCTCAGGGGAGACTTTGATTTTGCAGGAGGTGGTCCCTCGGAGGCAGATCAGGCTGAAGGGCTACTGTACTCCCCTCCCTTCCCTAGTGGGGTTAGGCCCTCTCCTTCTGTTTCCAAGGCTTCTCCCAGAGGCAGGCCAGTTTTAGCTTCTGTTGGTGTCACTCCTAGTTCAGCAGGGTCTGTGCCTAAGAAGCACATGCTTAAAATGGCAGAAGATTTGATTACTCTGATTAGAGGTTCTTTGCCCCTCCTGATAAGAGGCCTAGGGTGGAGCCAGAGTTGGGAAGTTTTGAGCAGGCTTTGATGTTTCAGAGTCTTCAGCTGAAGACTTGCAGGAGTACTCTCCTTATTCTGATTCTGATGCAGATGATTCCACTCCTTCTGCTTCTCCTCCAGAGGATTTTTCTTTTCAGAGACACTTCATTCTATGAGGGAACATTTTAAGTGGGAAGGTCAGGACTTCTCTGATTCTCGAAAAGGCTTAGGGAATTTTGCTGTTACCCCAGCATAGGCCCTTGGCTATACCCCTGTTCTGGATGTTGTGGAAGATGTGTTTGCAGAGGCTTCACTTAATCCTGATTCTCTCTGCTCCCTGCCTGTTAAAACCGATAGGTATTACAGGGTGCCTGAGGCTCATAAATATCTTTATAAGAGTCCTAGGGCGGACCCAGAAACTATTAGTCAGGGACCTAAGGGTGTCAAGGCGTTGTAAAAAAACATCCCCCTCTCTAAGATAAAGAAGCAGAGCTGATAGATGAGATGGGGAAAGAAGGTCTACATCTCTACCCTTAGCTATGAGGGGCTTTGAATTGCCAGTCATATATGTTGAATCAAAACTTGCTTCTTTTCAATTGAAGTCTAAGGTGGTGCTGCTCTGGGAAGGCATTGAGTGTAAGGAATTACAAGATTTGTGCCACTGGCTCAGTTTCTTTCAGAGGCACGCCTGGCTGAAGGATCAGAATTTATCTGACCATGTTAAGACAAGGATTTTGGATGCTCCTTTGCAGTCTGATGTGTTGTTTGGTTCACCTGTAATTGGCCTGCTAAGGGGTGGGCGTATCCTTCTTATGATTCTCAGTCTTGACTTTTTTTTTCAGCTGCCAGATCCTTCTGCCTGGCAGCACCTTTTGGGGGAAGGTTAGCACTCTTCAAGGAAAAATTGATGTTGATTACCCAAGACAAATGGGTATTGGATATCATACACCAGGGTTACAAGTTTTATTTCCATACCTTGCCTCCTTTCAAAGGCATGCGACGTCCTCCTCAGCAAGACTAGAGGCTCACAAACAAATTTCTCTACTACTTCAAATAGGGGCCATTACCAAAGAAAGGAAACAAACCGATTTGATTTATCTATTTTATTTATCATATCTGGACACATATAAGTTCAAAATGTTAAAAAAACAACAGCTTTTAGCTCTGCTTTACTCTGCTGGGCACTGGATCTGGATGGTGATCTCAAGGAAGCTAACCTTCTGTTCCTTCTAGGCCCAGTTGCAGGAAGTATCATGCTTTTGGCTGGGGAACTACATTATCAGTTTCTCTGCATTGCCCTTTGGCTTATCTACTGCGCCCAGAGAAGGGAACCAACTTCTCATCATCAGTAACTTCTTGCAGTGTTATGTTATGCAATGTTAAGATGCCTGGGAAATAAAATAAACAGTCTAGTAGTACCTCAGGACATGTGCTTCTGGGTGTGAGGTGACTCTGGCATCAGCATCCCAGATGGCCTTTTGGACAAACAAAACAAAAAAATCTACTTCTTTTCCACCACCAATTGTCTCTCTGTCCCAGGCTGACAGCAAGGACAGTCCTTCTTCCCTTGGGGGGGTGGGTTCATTGTATATTGGTACTTCCCCAATGCCAAACTGCATATGAGGAAGCTGGTAGGTATCTCAAGAATGTATGGACACAGCACTGCCAAGATTTGAGATGCCCCAGACAAGCTTGGGGAGCTCATCTAAATGGAAAATGGGGTGGAAGACATCGCCTGCGGCCTGCCAGCATCTACATATCAATCTTGAAGGGAGATGTTAGCAGTCCAATTTGCATTGATAGCTTTCCAATTTTACTCTTTCCAGCAGGCAGGTTGTCAAAAAAAGACAACACAACAACTGTCTGTGTGGTACATCAACAAAAAGGGGGACGATTCTTATCCTCTATGCAGACAAGCAATGATTTTGTGGGAGACTGCTCTCAGTTTACAGCTAAATCTTCAGGCAAGGTTTCTGCCAGAGAGCACAGAACTCCTTAGCAGATGTGTTGAGCATTATGGATGGATCCCCCGAGGTGGAAATTGGGATCCTCATTATTTCAGAGATTGACAGTGTTGGGGGGAACTCAGGACACAGATCTGTTCGCTTCTCCACTAAATTACCAGCTGCCAAAGTTTTGCACAAAAAGGTTTCATCCACAGCTGGAAAGTGATGCTCTCCCAAAGGTACTGCTGAAGGTCAGACAGACAGGACAACACATGATTGATTTTTTTAGCTCCAGCCTGGCCAGCACTGGGTACTGGTACCTGAGAAGTCTGGGTACAGGGAGCCCCCTGGCCCTTTGCTCGATTCCTCTCACCTGCTGTCTCAGGAGAACAGTCATTTACTCAATGTCAAACTTCATTCTCTACATCTGACAGCCTGGCATATTCTGTTCTAAACCCTGAGGGTCTCAGCTTCCACAACAAGTTTTGAATGTTATTTGAGGGAGGCCAGAAGCCTAGTACAAAAAAAGTTTCACGCAATAAATGGAGGAGATTTTTATTTTGGAGTACAGCAAAGGACTTTGATGTTTCTAAACCTAATTAAAGTGTTATGCTTCAATACCTTACTGAGTTATTGGACAAAGGTTTGTCCTTCTCCTCTATTCAGGTTGCAGCAATAGCAATTCACTTTGACTGTGACCCACCATTATTTTCAGCCTTCTTTTTTAAGCAATAATTTAGGAGGGGCAAAAAGAAAGAAAGACCCCACCCCGAGCTCCTACTCCTGCTTGGGATCTCAATTTTGTGTTGAGAAAACTCACTCTACAACCTTTGAGCCTGCAGCATGGCAGAGTTGAAATATTTATCATGGAAGACTGCTTTTTTTTGGGGCCATCTCCTATGAAGGGTTTTCTGAATTATTAGCCCTTATGGCAGTTGAGCCTTTCTCTTAATTTCCACAAGATAGGGGTGTCTTTGTGTACTAACCCTTCTTTTATGCCTAAAGTGGTTTCTAGTGTGGCTTTGGCTACTAAAGATATTTTGAAGCAGCTACTTGGAGTTCAGTGCATACTTTCTCTAGCATTACTACCTTCCACTTTACTCTAAATCTAGGGGCTGATTTGCCACTGCAATTTACAGGGCATTTTGGCAGCTCCTAATGCTTTATAGTTTTGCCATCCTCTGCTGGGATTCTACTACCCATATATGAGTGCAGCAATGTGAGATGAAGAACATAGTACAGTTATGCATATGTTAATGTTTGTCCTGACTGATTGTGGAAATATTGGGAATGTTTTGTTTGCAGTTTCTTCTTCTGAAAATCTGCTTTAAATAATTTCATTTCTTCTATTGTTTGAGTCACTACTCATTGCTTACAGTATGGGAATGGCTATTGATACATCTTCAAAGACTATAACCACTACTACTTTTTAGCAAGTTTGCATGGCTGCATTCCCAGAACCTCCCAGATAATGTTAAAATAAGATTTTAAATTCTCCTTTGGATAATGACTTTGTTTTTGGATCCTGTGCTACAGAGGTGATCATAAAGCTTGATGAATGGGGCAAGCAAATACAGGGAATCTATAAGATTTTTCAGCCATCCTTTTCCAAATTCTCCAAGGGATTTTCTAACTCTTCATCCAATTTTGGTAAGAAAAAAATAATAAACAGTCTCAACAAAATGCAGGTAAACATGTTTAAGAAGAAATAGCAAGAGGGTTCTAAGAAAAATTCTTGAAACTCCCGAAACCAAGAACAGTCTAATAACTCAGAATGACTATTTAAGAGACTTTGATCCCCCTCCCACTTTGGCAGCCCCTTTTGTTCTTCCAGAAAAAAAAAGTATGAATTTCCACTTTTCTCTTTGGCAACAGATAGTTTCAGACTAATGGGCTCTGAAGATAATTCATCAAGATTACAGACAGTAATGGGAGGAAAATCCTGCTTTCCAGGGGTAATTCCGTATCCCCCAGATCAGAATCTTTTGTTTCCACCAGCCCTTCCTCACATGCTGTCCCAGGAAGTGATAAAACCACTTCCCCTCTGACAAGGTGGGAAAGGTTTTTTGTCAAGGATGTTTTTAGTGCCAAAGAAAGAAAATGCTTTGAGACTAGTTTGTGAACTTTATTTCCTAATCCTGTTTGTGATAGTGCACAAATTCAGAATGATATCACTTGACAAGCTGTTGCATCTTCTTTCTCATTTAAGTTTCCTGATGACATTAGACTTAAAGATACTTATCATCACAATCCTATTCATCCAGACTTCAGGGTTTTCTTAATTTGTTTGTGCCTGGATCTCTGCCTTATCCTTTAGACTGTCCAGTGCACCAAGAGTATTCACAAATTGTCTAGCACCAGTTATAGGTCATTGCAGTCTACAGGTTATCCACATTTTCCATATTCAGAAAACTTGCTTATCTTTGCATAGCCTTTTCAAAAGTGTCAAGAATCTCTGTCTCTCTCTGTTTGGTGAGAGATCCTTTACACAAGTTGTGATTCCATGAGAACAGTCAAAAGTCTTTCTTGACTCCTTCTCACAGGATTGTGTTTTTGTGTTGTCAACTAGACACCACAGTTCAAAGAGCTTTTCTTCCACAGGAAAAAAAAACAGATCTCTATCTAGATCTATTGCTAGGGTTTTCCATTCAAACTTCAATCACTGCAAGGGAATACCTCAGGAATTTGGGTTTCATGGCTTCTGTGATTCTCATAATATCCCTGACAAGACTCTAAATGAAAAAGATACAGTGATATGTGAATTCTCTTTGGTCCCATCACCAACAGCCTTTACATTTTTCATATTCCAATGATTGGGTTTGTCAGGAAGAAGTCACTTGGTGGAGATAACAGATATCCTTAAATCCAGGTCCTCCCTTCTCCACCCCTTTTCCAAAGAAGTCAGTCACCACAGACACCTCAGACTTTCCTTGGGGAGCAGTTTCAGGAGGGAAACAAATAAAGGGTATGTGAGACACCAAGAACGGAAGCAAGCACATAAATATAAAAGAGATGTTTGCCCCGATCAAGGCACTCAGCTGTCTGAATCATCTTTGTTCCGAGGACCTCTTCAAGATGTTAACAGCAATACCACAGCCATGTGGTGCATAGCAAGCAAGGGGGAAGCAGATTGTACTCCCTCTGCATACTAGCCATGTTAGTTTGGGATATAGCTTCACAGCACAGTCTCACTCTACAGGCATCCTACATTCCGTTAGAGCAAAACTGTGTGGCAGGCAAGCTGAGCAGGATAGGGCAGACCCTCACAAATGGAAACTTCATCAGGGTGTCTGCCAAGATTTGATTAATCTTTGGGGGGGTTCCTTAAGTAGACTTTTTTGCCTCCTCTCTAAACAATCTGCTGGCAAAATTCTGCTCCAGGACTCCATGCAAGAAGGCCTGGAAAACCCAATGTCTTTTCTTTTCCTTGGACAGGAATATTCCTGTCTGCTTTACCACCCTTTCATCTAATATCCAGGGTACTTCTGAAGATTCAGAAGAAATCTTCCAAGATGATTGTAGTGACTTCCTTCTGGCCCAGGCAACTATAGTTCTCCCTTATTTTGGAAATGGCCAGGGGCAGTTACCATAAGCTTCCCCACAGACTAACAGACTGAATCTATTCACACAGGGGTGTTTGATGGATCCTGACACCAGTCAACTTCAGTCGATTGCCTGGATGATGGGGTCTTAATTCCTTTTAAGTACTTGTTTATTGAGGAAGCAAGAAAGCCTTCTACTAGAAAATCATATATTAGCAAATGGAAAAGGTTTTCTATTTGATACCAGCAACATAAACTGCATCTGTTCAGTGCTAGTTGTTCTCTGGTTTTACAATATTTGTGAGTTACTGTCCTATTGCCTTTGTTACTCCTCAATCAAAGTTCATTTATCGGCCATTTCAGCACGCCTGCCCATGGATCCTCCTCTTTCAGTGCATTCTCATGTCAAATTGTTTTTGAAAGAAACTTTGCCTAAGAGGCCTCCAAGAAAACTGGTGGCCTCTCCTTGGGATTTTAACTTTGTGTTAGAGAAGCTAGCACTTGCTCCATTTGGGCTAGCTAATCTGGCTGACATGAGGTTCTTAACATGGAAAACAATTTCACTGCTTGTTCTGACCTCTGCAAGAAGGGTATATGCATTGCAAGTTGTTATGATGAGTCAGTCTTGCCTAATTTTCTACAGAGGCGGTTTCTTTGTGAACTGATCCTTCCTTTATGTCTAAATTTGTATCCAAGTGTACTTTAGGCCAAACTGCCCATCTCCCCATTTTCTTTCCTGAATCCAGAAATGAGGGAGAAAGGATACTCTGTACCTTGGATGTCCACAAACAACTCAGGTGTTATCTTGATAGAACTAAATCTTTCAGATCTTTACATCATTTTTCATTTCTTGTGAAGGTAAGAAGAAGGGAGAACCTGTGTCAAAACTGAATATTTCCAAATGGTTGTTTAAGGCTATTACCCTGTTATATCACCACAACAAAACTATTTTAGGAATGGTTAAGGCCCCCTCTCCCAGAGCCTTGGCATCATCTATAGCTATTTGGAAAGGGTTGCATTCTAGAAGTATTCTAGAAAGCTGCAATTCAGTCCTCTGTACATACTTTTATAAAACACTATAAGCTTGATTCCTTCTCTAGGTCTAGATCAGAGTTTGCAAGTACCATTATTCAAGGGTCCTGGACTATTCTCCTTCCACTTGCCATATGTAGTAAGCTAGGGTAGCCTACAGATATAATTAAGGCTACTGCAGCAGTGCTAAATGTGATGAATGTAATACAGCTGTGTAAGTAAACTTGCCTAACAATAGATGTTCGGATGATCACTGCTGCAGTAGCTGCTCCCTCCCGCCATCCCCCTTGTTTTTGGTGTGTTGTTTATACCAGGTTGTGGTTATTTGTTTTGTTCTTCCTAGCATTGTCCTTCCAAGACTCAGACTCCCTTTGATTGACAGCAG
Organism: Protopterus annectens; assembly: GCF_019279795.1. NCBI lineage: Eukaryota > Metazoa > Chordata > Ceratodontiformes > Protopteridae > Protopterus > Protopterus annectens. Next base: position 321,019,894 of record NC_056738.1, read on the forward strand.
GAATGTTCTGAAGGGTTTAGCACCCAAACATGTCTTTTCGGCAGGTCAGCTCCAGCTGCCTGACAGTTTGGGTGCATGAAGGTTCCCAGAAGCTTTGGAATCTGGGTGGTTGTTATATCTTTGCTAGGATATAACCCATATAGCTAAGGCTACTGCAGCAATGATCATTTGAATATCTACTTTTATGGTATGTTTACGTATACAACTGTACTTTTTTTTTCATTGAAACAATATTATACTCGTGAACAAGTTAAAGTTACATTTGTTATGCTGCACTGTATCCATTCCTTGAAGTCAAAAGACCTACAATCTCTAAACTGGAAAACAAAATAGGTATCTTATGGAACCTTCAGTTATATTATGTGATGCCTTAGCGTATGGGATTCAAACGTGCTTAAGGCTGCCATAGTAAAACAGATTTGTTATTTCTTGTTATGTAAGCAGAATCTTGTTTTTTATCTTGAAATGAGTTTGCACCAGTACTTTCTTTTTTAGATTATGTAGTTTTAAAAATTAACCCGATATTTGCCTCTACAGTTAAAAATGCTGAAAGCAGTATGGCTGAAAAAGACAAATGTTTCAATGGACAAGAGTTTCGAAACCAAGACAAGACTGTAAAGGCAGAAACACATGATATGGAAACCAAGAACAGTCAGCCATGTCTGGAAAAAGATACTACCATGCTAAATGCTGAGGTAAGTAAAGACTTGAAGAATTTAAACCCACTGGAGTCAAATTCCAGTCAAAAACCAGGAGAGACATGTGAATATATAGGAATACCTTTGCCTACATCAGTAGTAGAGAACAGCCATAAAAAGAGTACTGCATTTTTTTCAAAAACAATTCAGCTGCCGAAAGACGAGTGGTCACTAGTGAAACCAGTGGATGAGGGATCTGGAAGAAAACAAGATAGCAAGCACCTGTGTGTAACCACAGAAGAACATGGCACAAAAGTGGAAATTCAGCTTGAAGGTGAAGGGTCTTTAAAACAGAGGGAGTTTGCATTACCAGAAGAAAAGACAAAGCCATTAACTGATGAGGGGGCAGCTGCGCTCACAGTGAAGACAGGGTAAGTGGAAAACTGTTATTCTAATTTAAATGAAAGGTTATCATTTTGGAAAAACAGGTAACAGTGAAAGAGACTATTGGTCTACCCACACCACAGGAAGATCATATACTTTAAGAAAGGCATGGTTTACATGCATATTAAAAGCATTTGTATGCTGTGACATTTATCTTTTTTCAGCACCCTTGGCCAGGATGACCATATATATGGGGTCAGTACCCCTCCTCCCCTCAAACCCTACCAACCAGATTGTCCCCCAGACTGGAGTCACCAGCCTGTGGGCAGAGCTAGTAAGGCAGTCTCCCACCTTTGGGGGTGCAGGAAAAGAGAATGAAATGTCCTGACCTTTCATGATTCAGTCCTAACTGCAGATATTTTTTTCTATGCCCTATACTTCCTTGAGTGGAGGGACATGCAATATCTATGGATGCCCTGCCTATGATGCTTTAATGTCTCTTCTGTTTATGCACACTGGAGCCTGTTTGACAGCCATTTATTCCACTATAGATAGATTGCAGAAAAAGTGCCAAAACAACTTTCAGCAGTGGAATTTTCCTTTTCCTCCTCTGTTTTGCGACATTATAGTAGGTGTACATAAGTTCAAGTGTTGTGGAAAGTGTCACCCCCCCACATGTGGCACGCAGGAGGGGCTTGTCCTCCTTGCAAAAAAAAAATTACATCCAAGGTTCAGTAAAATCTGTTTTCCCATATTTTTCCTGTAGATTTACCTTTAAGTAAAGTGAATTTGGGTGCTCTACACACATGCATTTCCAAGACACAAGTGTTGTTCTCCACCCTGTTATAGAGTGCAGTGTTGTGCCACAAAAAATGTCATCCTACTGAGATAGGCAGGCTGACCATTGGCTATTCAAGCCTAGCCTCCCTGACAACCCTCTAGTTTCCTATGTTGCTGGTTGACCCAAGTTGCCAGCATCTTAGGTGGACCCCTGCCCTTATACCAGCTGGTAGCTAAATTCACTGACTTTTTAACCCCATTGGCTCTGCTGTGACATCAGACATAAGAATGCATTGAAAGAGGAGGATTTTAAAGAGAACTGATAGCTGCAGTTTTCTATTTTAAATTGAATGTTTAGGAAATGTTTTCCTTTGTCAGTATTTAATGATTGTGTTATTTTGACAATAATTAAAATATCTGCATCCCCCTAATGTTTTAATTTTTTTCTTATAGTCACTACAAGGAGTTTTAATGATGCCATCTTTAAATTACTTAAAAGGTCTTTGGTCTAGAGATGCATGTTTGATTTTTACTTTGACTGTAACACCGAGTGAATATAACATATTCTGGATTGATCTTGCATTCTGTACCTTCAAAGAGGTCATGTATGCATTACTAACAGAACTGAGTGTTCTTCAGCATGACAAATTGTCACTCTGGTGTTATTGCATTTCTGCACTGTTACTGCATCTAAAGCTACTGCTGTACAGGAACTTCAGTAGACAGTACTGGATTACTTGTTTGATAAATGTTTATTGAATGGCTGACTGCTGTACTGGTACTGCATTGAAAGTATTTGTTTTACAGTTACTGTACTTACTATTCATTTAGATTAAGCTGTTGCTCTGCTGTTATTGCACCCAGATCTATTGGGTAAGGCTGTCTGTTGCTCATTGCTGCTAAAAGATATGTACAGCTCGTATTAGCCAAATAGGTAAAGCTGTCAGTTTGCTACTTGACTGATATATATATACACACACACACACAGGCACACACACACAAATATATATATTTATACACACGTATATGTGTATGTTTGTGTGTGTGTGTGTATATGTATATGTGTTTACATATAAATATATATATATATATATATATATATATATATATATATACGGGTTCCTATTACGTGATCAAATTTACTGAAGTTCGAACACAGAAAAATAAATAAATAAAAGCTGCAACAGTAAACTAACTGTTGCAAGCGGGGGGAGGGGGGGCAGGCCCATCTGCACCCCCCAAACCCCCGCTCTTTAAATATACCAACTCCGAGACCGCACAATAGTGCGGAAAGGGAATATTTCCCTTTACTGCACTGTAGTGCGATCTCAGAGATAGTATATTTAAAACTGGGGGGTGCAGGAGGGCTTGCCCCCCTGCTTGCAACAGTTAGTTTACTGTTGCATCGTTTATTTTTTTTTCCCATGTTCGAAGTTTTGAAACTTCGAACAGACAAGTTCGATATTGTCATGTTCAAAGTTTCAAAACTTCAATCATGTAATAGGAACCCTATACATATATATATATATATATATATATATATATATATATATATATATATATCTGTATAGTTGCACTTGTGAATACTAAAATAGTCATATCTCATATTCTTCTACGTTTTAGCCACATCCCACACATCCTGTATTATCAGCATCTTATTCCAATTAGTTAAGTTATTGAGCTGTCATATTTTTTCTTACCCCTTCATCTGCACCAGGGATGTAGCCAGAAAATTCTATTTTGCATTCATACTGTTTTTACTGCCCCCAACCCATCTGGCATGTCAAACAAATAGGGACATCTTTCAAAATGTTGCTCCTCTTGCAATTAATAAATGTACATATCAGTTTCAGCAATTCCCTCTGAAACTATTAAAATATTGGTTTTAGATCTGTAAGCAAGTTATGTACTCATTGTTTGAGGCATTAATTTAGATGCTGTAAATATAATGTGGCCTGAAAAAAGTTACGATCTCTGAATGATGCAGAGAAAAAAATTCCTCTGTAGTGCACAACATGTATGCCTGGCTATACCCTTGATTTGCACTAATCATTATGGAATCTCACTCAACTTATGCTTCTTTGTAGTCAGCTTGATAGTACTACGTAGTTAATCAGAAGCCAAAAAGAACAGACCAACCACAAGGTGGTTGGTCTGTTCTTTTTGGCTTCTGATTATTTGCTATTTTTTTCTTTTCTTGTAGCACTACGCAGTTTCAAGCAGTGTAACAGTCTGACTCATGCTTACTGAAAACCATTGCTATCTCACAATGATCCAGTATCCAAGAAGAGTAAGTATTTACTGACCTTCTAGGTCACTTTCTCACCTCAGTACACATTTGGTAAGCACAGCAGACACTTACCACAAAGAACCTAGAATAAGCTTGCTTACTGTGAGGTTGTTCAGAGGACATTTCCTAATTCTCTCAGACTAAATACTAAGTTACTTCAACAATTGATTTACACAGCAGCACACCCACCTTCACCCTGCACATCCACAGCCAGTACCTGTACCTCAGAGTCATAACATTACTAACACCAAGTTCTTAAGGCCCACTGGGACTGTATCTACACATGTGAATATTTTAGTAATAGGCGACTCTTTTGCCAGACATTTGGGCACCACTGTCACCAGGCTGGATTAGAATAAGGGGACAGCTGTCTTTCTGGAGCAAAAATCCAAGACATAACAAGTTCTAAACCAGTAAAGACACCTAATAAACTAAAAAACGAAGTAAACCACAAAAGGCAAAAAGGCAGTAGGTACAGGCAAAAACCAGGAACACAGGATTAATAAACAATTTTAATATATGAGCTCTTTCGTTTAGTACAATTACCAAACTTCATCAGACATAAAAGAGCATTTTTTTCCTATTTTATATCCACATTCATAGGAAACTGAAGGTTCAGCAGCCAATCAAAAAAAAAAAAAAACTCATTAAGTTACAGTGCAATGAAAAAGTATTTGCCTCCTTCCTGATTTCTTATTTCTTTGCATGTTTGTCACACTTAAATGTTTCAAATCATTAAATAAATTCAAATATTAGACAAAGATAACCCAAGTAAACACAATATTTAGTTTTTAAGTGATGATTCTATTTTTTTAAGGAAAAAAAACTATCTAAACCTACATGGTCCTGTGTGAAAAAGTAATTGCCCCCTTGCTAAATCATGAAGTAACTGTGGTTAATCACATTTTTGTGAAAGCTGCATTCAGTTTCACTAGCCACATCTAGGCCTGATTACTGCCAGACCTGTTGAATCAAGAGATCACTTAAGTAGAACCTGTCAGACAAAGTGAAGTAGGCCAAAAGATCCCAAAAAGGAAGACATCATGCTGCAATCTAAAGAAATTCTGGAACAGATGAGAAACAAAGTAATTGACATCTGTCAGTTTGGAAAAGGTTACAAAGCCTTTTCTAAAGCTTTGGGACTCCAGTAAACCATGGTGAGAGCCATTGTCCACAAATGAAGAAAACATGGAACAGTGGTGAATCTTCCCAGGAGTGGCCGCCTTACAAAAATTACCCTAAGAGCACAGCGACAACTCATCCAAGAGGTCACAAAAGAACCCAGAACAACATCTAGAGAACTGCAGGCCTCACTTGCCTCAGTTAAGGTCAGTGTTCATGACTCAACCATAAGAAGGAAACTCGGCAAAAATGGCATGCATGGCAGAGTTCCAAGTCGAAAACCACTGCTGACCAAAAAGAACATAAAGGCTCATCTTACTTTTGCCAAAAAATATCTTGATGATCCCCAAGACTTTTGGGAAAATATTCTGTAGACTGATGAAACAAAAGTTGAACTTTTTGGGAGCTGTGTGTCCTGTTACATCTGGTATAAAAGTAACACAGCATTTCAGAAAAAGAACATCATGCCAGCAATCAAACATGGTGGTGGTAGTGTGATGGTCTAGGGCTGCTTTGCTGCTTCTGGACCTGGATGACTTGCTGTGATTGATGGAACTATTAGTTCTGCTCTTTACCAAAAAATCCTGAAGGAGAATGTCCGGCCATCAGTTCTTGACCTCAAGCTGAAGCACACCTGGGTTCTGCAGCAAGACAATGATCCAGAACACACCAGCAAGTCTACCTCTGAATGACTTAAAAAAACAAAATGAAGGTTTTGGAGTGGCCTAGTCAAAGTCCGGACTTAAATCCAATTGAGATGCTGTGGCATGACCTTAAAAAGGTGGTTTATGCTCAGAAACCCTCCAATATGTCTGAATTAAAACAATTCTGCAAAGAAGAGTAGGCTAAAATTCCTCAACAGTGATGTGAAAGACTCATTGCCAGTTATCGCAAACGCTTGATTACAGTTTTTGCTGCTAAGGGTGGCACAACCAGTTATTAGGTTTAGGGAGCAATTACTTTTTTACATAGGGCCATGTAGGTTTGGATAGTTTTTTCCCCCCTTAATAATAATTTATTTAGTTATTTATTTTACATTTGTTGACCGGGATATTCCGCCTGGATACATGTCCATTTTCAGCAGAGGCCTGGCGAGAAAAGCTCCATACTATATACTTCATACATACTACAAAGCGGTTTATCACATGTACCTATATATCACTTTTTACAATTTCCATACAGACTTACATTCTTTAAGGATATAGCATCATTTTAATACAAAATTATTGGAATATTAACCAAATTACTAAGATATAGTCACTTAGAGGCAAGAAGTTCTCAAAGGCACCCAGATGAGGGGGATGGAAGTTAGTCAGGGGTAAAGCAAGGACATAGCCATCTTGTTTTAAAGAGTTGTATAAGAATGTTATTGAATTGGGGTAATGAGGGCTGAGATGTTAGGTCAGCAGGGAGTGAGTTCCATGTTTTGCCAATTGAGTAAATAAAATCATCACTTAAAAACTGCATTTTGTGTTTACTTGAGTTATCTTTGTCTTAAATTTATGTTTGTTTGATGATCTGAAACATTTAAGTGCAACAAACATGCAAAAAAATAAGAAATCAGGAAGGGGGAAATACTTTTCCATTGCACTGTAAATAACTAAGCTTAAAATCTCATTCACTTGTTAAACTCCAGATATCAAAATATAATAATAAATAATAATATAATAATGCAGTGGAATAATACAATAAAATTGATAATGAAAAATAAAAAAACTACCTATCAAAACTTTTTAATTTCAAAAAGCTAGTTATAGAAATCATATCATTCAGGCCTGGTGGGGAGGTGGCAATCAAAAAAATCTGCCATCATGTTTCCTTTTTGTTCCAAATACAACTTCCAAGGCCTACCCCGGGATCCCTGTTCACTTGATGTAAAACTGCAAACTTGAAAGAATGATCAGGAAATAAACTATGATGTCTAAATAATGTACTAGTTTCTTTTCTCTGAAAAATATCATAATGATGTTCATAAATTCGTGGGCTAATTTACGTTGGGTCCTCCCCACGTAGAAGGCGGGGCCATTGTGTACCACTGCTTGTGAATAACAGCTAAATTTACCCATTATATTAATATTTTTATTTCTAACCCTAAGGTTAGATCTGCTAAGTACATATCTACATTGATGACACATCCCGCATGGAGTCATCCTTCCATTACTTACTTTAGGACCCTGTCTTTCTAAAATACTTTTCAAGTTGGAACCTCTTCTATAAACAATGCTAGGGTAAGCACCCAGACTCTCCTTAATATCCTGATCACCTACGATTATGTCCTAAGTTTTACGTAGGATATCTGATATAAGATAACTATTACTACACAAAGTAGTAACAAAAGGGCAGAATATGTCTTGACTCCCACAAATACTCTTTAAGGAATTAATTCCCTCATTATTGACATGGGAGCCTCCATTACCAAATTCAAGGGAGTCCCTAATTCTCACATCAACATTCATACCATCATTACTACCTTGAAACTGCAATAAGGGCCTATAAAAGCCATTCCTGCACTTCATTATGACTTCATTCTGGATCTTAGTTAATAAACCAGAGGGATATCCACGGTTTGCAAACATGTTAGAAATATGGGCACACTCTTTTACAAAGTTCTCATATTCAGAAACCATACGAGCCGACCTCACCATCTGCCCTTTAACCAGCCCACATTTCACATGTTGCAGGTGGCTACTAGATTAGTGAAAGTAACTGTTAGAATGTGTCAGTTTTCTATATATAGTAGACTTTAACCCATTATTTCTTAAAGTCTTGATTATCCGGACATCTAAATAAGAAATTCTATCCAACCCCACAGTATATGTGAATTTAAAAAATTCAGAAGTATTGTTGATATATTCAATAAAAAGTGGGATCTCATCCTGGGGTCCTGTCCAAGCAAGAAATAAATCATCAAGGTCTCTAACCTACATAGATATATGAGAATAGAAGGGACTGGAAAATAAATAACACTTTTCTCACCAGGCAGTAGTAATATTAGCAAAAAGAGGGCCACAAGCCAACCCTATTGCAACAGCCTGTAATTGTTTAAAAAATGTCCCGTGAAGTATATATAATTATGTAGTAGAACCAACTCCATCAATTGACAATAAGTGTTTATTTTATCCTGAGAAAACCCCAAAACTTGAAACAAAAATTCAGAAAATAATAATATAATACAAAAATTGTATTATTCTACTGAATTATTATATTATTATTTATTATTATCTTTTGATATGTGGAGTTTAACAAGTGAATGAGATTTTTAAGCTTAGTTATTTAACTTAATGAGTTTTTTGATTGGCTGCTGTGTTTTCAATTTCCTGTGAATGTGGATATAAAATAGGAAAGAAAATGCTGTTTTATGCCTGATGAAGTTTGGTAATTGTACTAAACGAAAGCACTCATATATTAAAATTGTTTATCCATCCAGTGTTCCTGGTTTTTGCCTGTACCTACTGCCTTTTTTGCCTTTTGTGGTTCACTGAATAACAAGTTCTCTTAGAAGCCTCCATTGTGACAGATACGATTAAGACCTAATAGTGGCCCATGTGGGGGTAAATAATTATAGCTGCTCTATCCAGAGAGATATGCAGAAGGATGTGATAAAGTTTTCATTGCTGTACATGTGTCTGAGACAGGAAAGACACTGGCTTATTGTAGTATTTTTCAGAATGATGCTAAGGTTCGAAGACAAAATAATTGGCTTTAATAATTGGCTGTGTAGCTGGTGTCACTGAGCAGTTCTGGTATGTGTTATCTTGTGATGGGACGGCTGGCAAGTCTTCCTGCTTTACCAGGGATGGTCTGTACCTCACTTACCAAAGCTTTTTCATTCTGATTAAAGTTTTTATTGCTTTCATAGTACATTTTAGGCAGAGTCTCTTTGCTGGCTATTCCAGCTTAGTAAATTCTCATTTAGAACAGATTAAAATGCCTGTACTCAATGCCAGCCAGTAGTTACATAACTATATCTGGATTTGGTGTTAACTTCCTTGTGCAATTAGTTAACCATCCTACTAGGGCCCCAGTACCCTTGATCTTATCCTGACAAAAACAGCCAGTTTTCATCTTCCCATGTTAAATTAGTTCTTAACTCTGTGATCCTTTTCCTTTAAAACTGGTGGCACTTTCCCTACAAATACCTCTGTGCTTAGGGACTTCTCAAAAGCAAACCTTCTTCATTTACTTGATGACTTAAATAAATCCTGCTGTAATCCCATTTGATGGATTCCATTGATAAAGCCACAGCTTATGCATATGATTTATATCTCCACTTAAATAGTTGTATTGATAAGGCAGTCCATGTCCACACCTAATATAATATAAAATTTAAAAGCAAACCCCTATGGTGAAATACCCATATATGTAAATTACATAACAAGAAAAAGAAAGTACTTAATGCTTATAAAAAGTCTCATTCTGCTTATCATAAGAGCACACTTAAGCAAGCTAATAAATAGCGTAAGGGAACCATTAGGAATATCAAAGCTGATTATGAACTTAAAGTAGCCAGTAAAATCAAAACAATAACACATCTTTTTTTTAATTATGTCAGTAAGTTAAGAATTAAACCCAACAATGTTTAGAGGTAGTCCACAACACTACTGCCCAGTCTGATCCAAAGGAAGTGTCCGTGACAAATCTAGTACAAACTTTAATCTCGTCCCAGGTATCACAATTTGACAGATTCCACAGTCACAGCCACTTGTTTAATTACTATGGAACAAGTCCTGTCAGCCCTCTCAAAAGTTAAGAAAACCTCATCCATGGCCTTTATAGCATATCAGTTTGTCTGATTATCATTACCATATATGGCCTATCTGAATGGCCTATCCGAACCTATGTTTAACATCTTTAATCTAAGCTTCTCCATTGGTTACATTCCAGATTCCTATAAAGCAGGCATTGTAATCCATTGCACAAAAGTGGCCCAACACAGATCCTTGTAACTATAGACTCATTTGTTTCTCTAACCAAATATGTGAAGCTGTGGAAAGAATTATCTTAGACCTCATTAATCTTGACATTGAAAATCTGTTAAGGCTAGACCCTCATCAGTTTGCTTCTGTTAATGCAAGATCCTGCCTTATTAATTTCATTATTCTCTTTGAAAAAGTCAACAAAGCAGTGACCTGACATTATGCAGTACTTACAGTATATACTGGACCTGGCCAAGGCCTTTGACACTGTTCCCCATGCAGGCATTATTCACTCAACTCCCTCAACCACCTTCCTGCCAACTTCATTTCTTTCCTCAGTTACTAGCTCAATTCCTCTGCCAAGGCACAATCCAGGTTGTTCCTCCAGAACAAAAAAGAAAGGGATTTTACTCAAGGATGATGTTCTTCGTGTTTCACTGTTGCAGTCATTACACTTGGGTTATCCTGCTGGCAGGCTACCCTCAGTCGGCCTGAGTTCCAAAGTCTAGGTCTGGCGTCAGTTGCTGTCGCCTCTTCCCTGACGTCAGTGCGCCAGGGGTATAAAAGATGCAGCCGACGCAATTTTCTTCAGTCTTTCTTGCTGTGCGGTGCCCGAAGCAGAAGCAGTTCGCAAGTGCCGGTCGGCCAACTCCTGAGATTTTCGTGTTCGAATTTCAGATCCGAAGTCTTCATTAAAAGCTAAGTACCCCTTTGGGGAAAACTTATTTCTTGCTCCAGACCGATATCAGAAAAAGTTAATAATTGTATTTCTTGTGGGAAGCAAATACCTCATAAGGACTTTCATTCTTACTGTATTCCTTGCCTAGGCCCTGACCACGACATTGCTAGTTGTAGGTTTTGTGCTAGAATTAACCAGTGCACTATTAAGCGTCGGTACGATTTTGCATTTCACTATTTTGGCAGAAGATTTAATTACACGATGCCATCGGATAGTACTCCGACTACCGAAATTCACAAGAAACGCAAAGACAAAGAAAAGGACAGGCATCCGAGGTCCAAAACCGATGACGAGGCTTCCTCTAAGCCAGTCGCTGGTTCGCCAGGTGCTTTCGCAGCCCCTGATGCCCGCTACTTTGGACCCGCAGCTGCTACAGACTCCCACGTGGAGTCACCTAGGCCACGGGAAACTCAAGGTATTGGTCCTTCGGAGACTATTCCCTCAGATGGGTCTGGAGCCGCTGAGCAGGCATTGGCTTTTGAGGGTGTTTTCAGACCTACTCAATTATACATTAAAAATGACTCCAGCTACAAAGGCAAAGACTAAAGCGACTTTAAAGACAAAGAAACAAGTACAACAGCCTCATGATCAGGCCTCCATGCCCAAAAAACAGATGCTCAAAATGGCCGAAGACTTAATTACTTTGATCAGGGGTTCCCATCCCCCTCCTGATAAGAGGCCTAGGCAAGAGACAGAATATGAATCTTCAGATCAGGTTTCCATTTCATCTGATTCCTCTTCTGATCAGGAATACTCTTTTCCTCCCTATGAGGATTCTGATGCTGAAGAATCTATCCCTTCAGCCTCTCCTCCTGAGGATTACTCTTTTGGGGAAACCTTGCATACCATGAGGGAACACTTCCACTGGGAGAGCCAAGATTATTCAGAATCTAAGAAAAGGCAAAGAGACTTCCTTTTACTCCCACAACACAGGCCCCTAGCTATTCCACCTGTGCTAGACATTGTAGATGGTGTAGATGGTGTACTTTCAGAGTCCAGTCTGACATCTGACTCCTTACCTCCAGCTCCCGTTAAGCCAGACAGGTACTACAGGGTTCCTGACTCTCATAAATTCCTTTCAAAAACCCTGCTGCTGACCCAGAGACTATTTCTCAGGGTCCCAAAGGGGTCAAAGCATCCACTGCAAAAAACCCTACCCCCTCTGACAGGGATTCTAGGGCATTGGACAGATGGGGGAAGAAGATTTACACCTCTGCTACCTTGGCAATAAGGGCTTTAAATTGTCAGTTTCATATGCTCAAATATCAGCAATATATTATGTCACTGCTTAAACAGAAAATGTTGATAAATTCTGAATGTGCAGAAAACAAAGAAATGCAGGATTTATTGCATGCAGCTGAGCAAGTTGGAAAGCATACTTTGCAATGTGGTTTTGATTCTTTGAAGGCCTCCTGCAGGGCCGCTGTTACGGGTTCTGTCATCAGGAGGCATGCTTGGTTAAAGGAACAAAATCTGCCTGACCATGTCAAAGCAAAATTATTAGATGCTCCATTACAGCATGATACCTTGTTTGGTGTTAAAGCAGAGGAGGTTTTACAGAAAATGGAGGACAAAGCTAAATCTATGCAAACGGGTAAAAATTTTTTACAGGTACAACCCCCAAGATTTAGCAGACACTGGCCTACAAAGAATTGGTCCTTTCCAGTGTCAGACAGACCACAAAGGGGCAGATACAGATGCCCAAGAGGCAGATCCCAGCCCCAAGGTTCATACAGGTCTAAACAATGGGGTGCTTCTACCTCCAAAAGTGGAGAAGACAAATCACAGCCATACAGGAAACAGTCCCAATGACTTCCCCCTGCCTGCACCAAGCACTTATCTTCTGGCAGCACCTTTAGGGGGAAAACTAGCACTTTTTTCCTCAAAATTGGCACATAATAACACAGGACAAATGGGTCCTAGACATAGTGTCACAAGGCTACAAGTTTCACTTCCATACACTGCCAAGGACAAACAGCTGGCCATACCTGCCAAAACATCAATGGGCAGAGGCACAAAAATAAGTTTTATCCCTCATGGACATGAGGGCCATTCAACAAGTACCAGAGCAAATATAAATAAGGATTTTATTCAAGACTGTTCTTGGTACCAAGAAAGGACAAGACCTGGAGACCAGTACTGGACCTATCTATTCTAAACACATATCTGTATATACCAAAATTCAAAATGTTGACTCTACAACAGCTTCTGCCCATGCTGGGCAGGAAGGTTTGGCTTGTGGCTTTAGACCTAAAAGAGGCATACCTGCATGTCCCAATCAGACAAACATGCAGAAGATACCTCAGATTCAAAGCTAGCTCAATGCACTACCAATTCTCTGCACTGCCCTTTGGCTTATCTACTGCGCCCAGGGTCTTCACAAACTGCCTGGCACCAGTAATTGCATTCTGCAGACAAAGAGGAATACAAATATATCCTTACATGGATGACTGCCTCATTCAAGCAGAGAACAAGGACATTCTACTAGAGCATCTGGCATTCGTAAAGAGATTTCTAACAGGCCTAGCGTACACAGTCAACGAAAAGAAATCAAAACTAGTACCCTCTCAAGAGATAATATTCCTGGGTGCAAGCTTAAATACAACTGCCCAGATGGCTTATCTCACACCAGACAAACAAAGGCAACTGACTACATATTTTAAACTGTTGGCAACAAAGGCCCAGTTATCTGCAAGAAAAATTCTGCAGGCTTTAGGCTTCATGGCATCCTGCATTCTACTAATTCCATATGCGAGACTGCATATGAGGAAACTTCAGTAGTACCTAAAAAGTGTTTGGGCTCAACATTGCCACAGCCTGGAAACAATAATTACCCTAATTCCCTGCCTGCAGCAGGAGTTTCGATGGTGGGTGAAGGCTTGTCACCAGAACAAGGGACAGCCATTCACTTTATCCCCAGCCAGGCAGACATTAACAACGGATGCATCAGATTATGCCTGGGGGGCCCACATGGCAGGAAGATGTATTCAAGGCACATGGTCCACAAACCAAATGCATCTGCATATCAATCAAAAAGAGATGCTAGCTGTTCAGAATGCCCTGACAGCCTTCAAGGACCTACTTCATCCTGGACAGCTACTGATAAAGACAGACAACACCACGGTCATGTAGTATATAAACAAGCAGGGAGGCACTCATTCTTACCTCCCTTGCAGACTGGCCATGACTTTGTGGGACACAGCATTGACTTACCAAGTGCATCTGCAGGCACAATTCCTGCCAGGAAAGATAAATACTCTGGCAGATGAACTAAGCAGAAACTTCATGGATCCCCATGAGTGGAAATTGGATCCACAAATCTTCAGCATGATAACAAGGAAATGAGGATGCCTGGATATAGATCTATTTGCTTCTCCTGACAACTACCAACTAAAAAGATTCTGCACAAGGACTTATCACAGACAAGCATGGAAAGTGGACGCCCTATCTTTCAACTGGAAACACTTAGCAGTATATGCCTTCACTCCACTGCCTCTCCTCCCCAAGGTACTCCTAAAAGTCAGACAAGAGAAGCCAAAGATGATACTGATTGCCCCAAACTGGCCCCGCCAGTAACGGTATCCAATCCTAAGGAACTTGACTTAATGCCTGCCCTGGACCTTGCCTCAAATACCTCATCTACTGTTCCAAAAAAACAATCAGATCCTACACAGCCAACTCAAGACCTTAAATCTGGCAGCATGGCTGATAATGTAGTTATACAAAGCGCACCCCTCACTAAAGCTGTGATGGATGTCATTTTGGAGGCCAGAAGGCCTAGTACCAGAAAATCTTACGACGGAAAATGGAAGAGATTCTGTGCCTGGAACCAGCCACAAGGAATTGACACAGCAGTACCAAATATTCTCAGATTTTGCAATACTTAACTGAGATGCTGGACAAAGGTCTATCCTTTTCATCAATTAAAATTCATGCCTCTGCCATTTCAGCTCATTACAATGCAGAGCCACCAATCTTTTCTCATCCTTTGTTAAGGCAGTACCTCAGAGGAACCAAAAACTTAAGGCCTCCAAGGAGATCACCAATACCTACATGGGACCTCGATTATATTTTGGAAAAACTCACCCTGCCTCCTTTTGAGCCAGCCGTTACAGCTGATATAAAATTTTTATCTTGGAAAACAGCTCTGCTCCTAGCAATGACCTCTGCAAAACGAGTCTCAGAGCTACAGGCACTCATGGCTGTGGAAACTTTTATCATTTTTTATCCAGACAGGGTTTCTCTGAGGACAAACCCAACATTTATGCCTAATGTAGTGTCCAGTGTGGCCCTTAATCAAGCTATTCATCTGCCTACTTTTTATCCAAACCCACAGAATAAGGGGGAGAGAATTCTGCATTCTTTGGACATACACAGACAGCTATGCTTCTACTTGAACAGAACCAAAGCTTTCAGAAAGACTGAGCAACTACTAGTGGCATATGGTGCAGGATCACAAGGAAAGGCTATCTCTAAGCAGACTATTTCAAAGTGGATAGGCCACTGCATTCATTTCTGCTATTCACAACATGGCAACCCAGTGCCTAATTGCATTAGGCTGCATTCACCCAGAGCAGCAGCCACTTCAGCAGCCTTCCTCAGGGGAGTACCAACCAAAGACATTTTAGAGGCTGCTACATGGAGTTCAGTGCACACCTTTACAAAGCACTATCATTTACCACTGTACTCTAAATCCAGGGCAGGCTTTGCCACTGCAGTTTTTCAGGGTCTCATAGCCACTCCAAATGCTATTTAGCTCCAGCCTCCCAACCATAGCTTTGGGATTCAACCCAAGTGTAATGACTGCAACAGTGAAACACGAAGAACATAGTACAGTTGTGTACACTTACCATAAATGTACATGTCCAAGTGTATTCACTGTTGCAGTCCAGGTTACCCA
Source organism: Protopterus annectens (assembly GCF_019279795.1). NCBI lineage: Eukaryota > Metazoa > Chordata > Ceratodontiformes > Protopteridae > Protopterus > Protopterus annectens. Next base: position 321,035,663 of record NC_056738.1, read on the forward strand.
CCCACCATCTCCCTTATCTTTGCTGGAACCTATCTGCACTTCTCTAATCTATACAACCTCTGTGGTGTATTTGCTTGTAGATGAAGGTATAACATATATTTTGGTGCATGCATGTTTTACTGGCATATTTTTAGCCCACTCTTTTGGGAGCACCTGACATCTGGGGCAAGAAAAACTGAAGAAAATGGCATCGGCTGCATCTTTTATACCCCTGGCGCACTGACGTCAGGGAAGAGGCGACAGCAACTGACGCCTGACCTAGACTGTGGAACTCAGGCCAACTGAGGGTAGCCTGCCAGCAGGATAACCCAAGTGTAATGACTGCAACAGTGAATACACTTGAACATCTACATGTATGGTAAGTGTACACAACTGAACTTTTCTTGTCCCAAGAAAGGATGGTCCTTGGAGGCCTATCCTAGATCTCTCTCATTTAAACACCTTCCTGAAACTGCCTTCTTTTCAGATGGTCTCTCTGCAAACTCTTTTTCCTGTGGTCCACCACACTTCTTCTTGGCTTCTCTGGATCTCAAGGATGCTTACCCGCATATTCCTATTCACCCTCAGTACAGTAAATTCTTATGTTTCTCGGTGGGTTATTTGCACTTTCAGTTCTCTGCATTGCCTTTTGGTCTTTCCACTGTTCGAAGGGTTTTCACCAAGTGTTTGGCTCCAGCTATTGCCTTCCTGAGGATATGAGGGATTCAGGTCTACCCTTACCTAAACAACCTTCTTTTTTTCAACCAGCAGTTTTGATCAACTAAGGCTACTTCTCAAACTAACCATTCCCTTTCTTCATAGTTTGGGATTCACTATAAATTTCAAATATCCAGTATTATCCCTATTCAGGACCTCATTTTTCTAGGGTGCAGGTTCAGGACAGATTTGATGATAGTTTTCCTCCCCTCAGACAAGGTTCTCTCTGTTACAGGATACATGGAGGCCCTTCTGCCTCTTCCGTCCATCTCGGCCAGGGAATTTCTAAGATTGCTTGGATTCATGGCTTCCACAATTCCCATGCTGCCTTTTGCAAAGCTGCAAATCAGGAAGTTTCAGTGGTTTCTGAAGACAACCTGGTCTCAGCATGCTCATCCTTTGGATGTCTTAGTCCCTCTTCTCCCTTGCCTGAAAACAGAGGTCCTTTGGTGGATCCACCAGCTATCTCAGAATCCAAGCCTTCCTCTTCTCATACCCCAGCCTTCTCAGCAGCTCTTCACAGGTGCCTCAGATTTAGGTTGGGAAGCAACCTTTGCTTTCACCAAGGTTCTGGGTCTTTGGTCCCTTGCTCAACAGAGGGAGCACATCAACATCTGGGAAATGAAAGATGAGAGCCCTGATTCTGGCCTTGCAAACTTTTCACCCTCTTTTCTTACCATGTCCTCTCAAGATTCTTACAGATAATACCTCTTTCCTCTGGTACATAAACAAGCAAGGCAGGACCAAATCTTACCTTGTTTGTCATCTAGTCCTCCAGGCTTGGGAGCTGGCTGTCCAATACAAGGTAATTCTGCATGCTGTATATTTTCTTTAACTCAGAATTCAGTGGCAGATGCATTAAGCAGATCCATGACACAATCCCACAAGTGGATGCTTCGTGGGGGTGTGTTCCTGGATCTAGTTCGCTGGTGGGGTACCCCAGAAGTGGATCTCTTTGCCTCCCCTCAGAGCAGACAACTTCCTCTTTTTGTGCCAGGGTCCCTCACCCTCAGGATTGAAAGATGGATGCCCTCTCTTTCTCATGGAAGGGTTTTTTTCTTTGTGCATTCCCCCCTTCCCTCTTATTCAGAAAGTCCTGCTGAAAATTCAACAGGTCAAACCAAAAATCTTGCTGGTGACCCCCTTTTGACCAAGACAGCACTGTTTCCCTCTTCTTCTGTAATTAGCCAAGGGCCATCAACACAAGTTGCCACACTGGTTGGACCTACTCACATAGGGCAAAGGATCCTTGATCCACCCACATATTTCAACTCTACAGTTGACTGTCTGGGTGATCACTTTCTGATTCCTTTCAGGCATCTATTCTTACAGGATGTGCTTAGGGTTTTGCAGGAGGCCAGGAAACCAAATACAAGGAAATTTTACATTTCCAGATGGAAAAGATTTTCTGTTTGGTGCCAAAAAAGAAACCTAGCCCCACGTTCTGTAGACATTCCAATAGTGCTTTCATACATGTGTGAATTGCTTAACAGTGGTCTCTCTTATTCCTCAGTGAAAGCCAACTGCTCTGCTATGTCTGTTGTTTGCCATTGACACCTCCATTAATTTCCAGGCTGGAGGTTAAACTTTTCCTTAAAGGCATTCTACACATGAAACCTCCCAGGAAACCAGTGCCTCCTCCTTGGGATCTCAACTGTGCCTTAGAGAAGCTTACCCAGGCTCCCTTTGTATCAGCTGCCTCTGCCTCTCTAAAGTTTTGCACTTGGAAAAAAGACCTTCTGGTAGGTTTGACTTCTGCTAGAAGGGTTTCTGAGATTCAGGCTTTGATGGCTTCCCCTCCTTTCTTGGTGTTCCACAAGGATAGCATGTCTTTGAGAAGTAACCCATCTTTCATGCCTAAAGTGGTGAATGAGTTGTCTCTTAATTAGTCTATTCAACCGCTCACTTTTTTCCCTTCACCACAATAGTCTAGTGAAAGGATTTTACATTCCTTAGATGTGCATAGGCAGCTCTTATTTTACCTAGACAAAACAAAATCGATTAGAGAGACAGAGAGGTGTTGTCTGAAGAATCTGTACTCCTAGAGGTGTCCGGTACTGGCCCTTCTACCTCCTGGGTGGCTCTGCTCTGTGACAAGGTCATTGAGTTGATCTCTCAGTGGGCATGGAAGGATCCTGACACCATTGAACTTACACCTAGGAGACCTGACAAAATTATGACAGCACCGGAGGACAAACAATTTTGGGTAACGGGTGTGCCTGTTGATGCCATGGTCATGGAGGTGGCCACTAAGAAGGAACTTGCAGAGAAGAATTCCACTTTCCATCCAGCCAACAAGGAGTTTCAGGTGATGGACAGGTTTGGGAAGCATGTCTATACTTCAGCAACCTTCACCTTAAGGTCACTGAACTATTTGGCACATTTCACCAGGTTACATAGGGTCCTGATTAAGGAACTGTCTGACACCCTCTCAAGATCCATTTCTAAAGAAGTACAAGCATCTGTGACTTCTCAGTTGGCTACCCTGCAATTAATTTCCAACTCTACCATGAGGCTGATTTCACACATAGCTGAAAGAACCTCAAGGGCAGTAGGTTCAGGCTTTCCATAAGGAGGCATGCCTGGATGCACTTATGTGATTTTGCTGAGCCTTTCAAGTCTTTGTTCATCAGTACTCCCTTTGATGGCATGTCTTTGTTTGGTCCCAAGGCAAAAGACACATTATACAGGTGTGAGAAGAATGGAAAGACCCTGCCTGCTGTGGGCGTATGTTTTTCCACGCCTCAAAGATGCTTTTTGAGGTATCAATGAGATGGTGGGAAAATGTGGTTCCCAGGGACCTTTCCAGGACACATGTAGAGAAGGTTCCCCCAGAGGTAGAAGGGGAAACTCCAATAGTAGATACTGCCCTCATGGCAGAGGGAGTCCTAGAAAAGCAAGGGTCCAGAGATTCGTTCTTTGCAGACCCATCCAGCACTCCAGAAAGGGGGTTATTTATTCCTGCACCAGAGAGCCTGACTGGATAAAATAATGGATATTTGTGTGCAGAGGATCATTTCTAGAGGTTATATATACCATTTTTCCTTCCTCATCCCCATTCCGGGAAAATCTCTGATGTTCCACCTAGTCAAAAGGAACAAGCAGCAATTTATATACAAAAGCTGCTAGAAAAAAAGAGTCATTCAAGAAGTCCCCTCAGACGAGATAGAAACCAAAACTTACTCAAGATTCTTTTTGGTGCCAAAGAAAACAGGGCACTCGAGACCAATTCTGAATCTCAGCAACTTATACAAGTCCATTTGACAAACCAAGTTCTGGATGGACAGAGTTCAGCCCACTTTTCCATTTTTGGAAAAGGACAACAGGATGTGCTCAACAGACCTACAGGGTGCGTACTGTAGATCAGTGAGTGTGTGTATACCTTTAAGAAGCTATCCAAGGGCTTGCACAAGTGTATAAATACTAAGCACATGCAAGCTAGACTGCTATTTTATAGTAAGCTGTTGAGATAGAAGCATGTATGTATGTAAGGTCTGTCTGTTTATCAGTTTGTTTATATTTTATGATACTGCTATCCCTCCTGATGTGTTTCTATGTATTAAAGCATCTAAATGAAATTCCCTGCCTGCTTGTCTTCTATGTTAGAGGGAAACAAGCAACAGTACTGTCAGATAAAGATGAAGAAACATTCCAGAAGGTTCTTGAGCTTCCGGCTGGAAGCTAGTCACTACCAGTTCAGAGTTCTGCCCTTTAGTCTCATCACAGCCCCCAAGGTGTCCCCCAAGGTGTTTACCAAGTGCGTGGCAGTAATAACAGCTCACCTGAGACTGCATGGATTCCAGGTGTTTCCATATCTAGATGACTGGCTTAAATCCGCCCCAAACAGGCATCAGCTAATAATGACAAGAGAAAAGGTTTTCCAGATTTGTGTTGTTCTAGGAATAATCATAAACTACAAAAAAAATCTCATCTAGAACCAACACAAACCTTAAGAGTTCATAGGAGCACTTCTCAATATAAAAATCAACCATAGCCTCACTCCCCCTCTCAAGAGTTCAGACAGTAAGATCTCAAGTAAGAAAAATAGTTTGCAGTACCAAGATTTCAGCCCACTTAGTTATTCAGGCTCTGGGATCAATAGCAGCAGCAATAACACTAGTACCATTGGCCAGATTTTATATGAGAATTCTTCAATGGATGCTTGCCTTGCAATGTTCAGTACTTTATTATCCCATGTCTACTCCAGTTCGAATCACCAATATATGCAAAAGAGGTATCACTTGGTGGATTCAGTCAGACCAAGTTCTACAGGGCTGTTTGTTTCCCCTCAGCTGAGGGCCATAGTGACCATGGATGCTTCCCAGCTTGGGGGGGGGGGGCATTATCTGGGAAAGACAGTCTAAGGCACATGGTCTCCCGAAGAGGCCAATTCATATATCAGTGTCCTAGAGATAAGAGCAGTGCTATTAGTGTTGCAGGCTTCTCAGAATGCATTCCCTTCAGGAACAATTGCAGTTCAAACAGACAACATTTCAGTAGTCTGGTACATCAACAAGCAAGGAGGAACCAGATTTTACCCCCTCTGTCAAGAAGCACTCAGTGTGGCAATTGGTGATCTCATCCATCCACTTTCTTATAGCAACACACATTCCGGGGAAAAAGTCCAACTTGATAGTGGACAGACTGAGCAGGTACATTCTTCTACCTCACAAATGATGTCTCAACAAAAAAGTGACAAAAATTATTTTTCACCAGTGGGGCCAGCCTTGCTGCAATCTTTTTGCTTCTCCCCTAAACAACAAATGCAGTAGCTACTTTGCCTTAATCCCCCCACAGAGGGAATCACCAAGGGATCCTCTAATTCATGAATGGCCTCCCGATCTGCTTTATGCATATCCACCAATTCCTGTAATTCCAAAATTCCTTCAGAAAACTGCCAGGTTGAAGAGCAAAGTCATCCTTGTTGCGCCTTTCTGGCCTTGACAGATTTAGTTTCCTTTCCCTTGGCTTCACTTACTTCACCAACCTTGGATTTTGGATCCAACTCCAGACCTTCTGTCTCACCTGACAAGCTTGATCCATCCAGATATGCCAAACCACAAGCTGACAGCCTTGCTTCTCCAGTTCCATTAATACCCAGACAACTTATGCTGTCTTCACCTGTCTGACAGATATTGTTATCTTTCCTTAAGCCATCTACAGGGAAACTCTGTACCAGTAAATGGAAAATATTTATTTAGTGAGCACTTCAAAAAAATTGTCAACCCTTTCTCTGCCTCAGTATATAACATTCTTGAATCCTTGACTCTACTTTTTAATGAAGGAGCGAGTTCATTAACAGTTAAGGTTCAGTTAGCAGCAATTTCTAATTTTCATATTGGATTTGATGGTTCTTCACTTGTTTCTCATAAGCCTTGCAACGCCTTTTTACGAAGCACACTTTTATTGAGACCTCCTTTTAAAGATCCTACTCCTCCATGGGATCTGAATTTGGTACTGCAATCCCTAATCCACCCCCCCCTTTGAACCTGCAGCTAAGTGTGATGTTAAATATCTTTCTTGAAAAACTTTATTTTAGTGGCCATTACTTCCGACAGCCAAATTTCTGAAGTTCAAGCCTTATCTTCAAAACCACAGTCACACTACAAACCAATGTATCCTTCCTTCCTTCCTAAGGTGGTGTCAGAGTCTAACATCAATCTTTCCATTAATTTACCCATGTTCTTTCGTAATTTTACAAACAAAGGCGGATACTTGCTCCATTTACTAGCCATTCATAGACAGTTACATTTTTACTTACATAGAACAAAAGACATCAGAATTACATTTATTTATAACAAATTGAGTGTCACATTACCAAAACAATTACAGGCTCACTCAACCAGATCTGTGGCAACATCCTCAGCTTTTCAGGCAGGAGCCTCCGTGGATGACATTTGCGCAGCAGCAAATTGGACTTCTTCCCATATCTTTGTTACTCATTAGAAACTGGATTTGGTCTCCAGAGGCAGAGCATCATTTGGACAATGGTGCACAGGAATATCCTTCCTTGAGTCCACCCGGGATCTTAGGTAGCTGGGGACTCTGTCCAATTAGTTGAGGATAGAAAGAAAATTCACAACATCAAGTAAACAACTTATGTACTTACCATAACATTCCATCTGTCTATTTTCATTTCTCCTCAACTCCCCTCAAACCAACTCTCGTCCTTGAAAACTTTTAGAAGAGTGAGTGGTTATAGAATACTACTATTCAATATATAATGGAGCTTCAGACATAATCTTCTCCAGTTTATTTCTCTGTGTATATATATGTGTGTGTGTGTGTGTGTGTGTGTGTGTGTGTGTGTGTGTGTGTGTGTGTGTGTGTGTGTGTGTGTGTATATATATATATATATATATATATATATATATATATATATATATATATATATATTATATACGTGTGTGTGTGTGTGTGTATATATATATATATATATATCTATATATATATATATATATAATATATATATATATATATATATATATATATATATATATGGGATCTCTTCAGATGACCGAAGTTTTAAAACTTCGAATTTCATATGGCCAAGACTATATGTTCAAAGTTTTAAAACTTCAAACATTCTGAATGGCGATCTCCATACAGCACAGAATGGGAAATTGTTCCTTTTCCTCGCTGTAATGTGATTTCATAGTTGGTATATTTAAGTAGCAGGGGGTGTGGGGTGTGCAGGGAGGCTTGCCCCCCTGCAGAAACATCCAGGAAAAACTTTTTTTTTTTGTTTTTGTTTTTCTTTCAAGCGTTCGAAGTTTTGAAACTTTGATTATAGGGTCTCGGCCACATGAAATTGAAAGTTTTAAAATTCTGATCATCTGAAGTAGATCCGTATATATGTATGTATATGCATATATATATATATATATATATATATTCATGTTCTATGATATATAATATGTTATTTGAATGTAAATCTTTAGGCCTTCTGACATCAGACCTATATGACTATTTTAAGGTTGCTTATCCTGTGATACCCTCCATCAATGGACTCCCAAAGGTCCATAAGAATGCAAACAGGTTTCATCATGTTCTGAGGGACACTGGACATTTTTTAACCGATCTTTATAGGTTTGCTCATGAGTTTGGTACCTAACACTGATGGTATTGCAATGGTTAAACTGATGTTGATCTCTTGACATTGCTTCTTGAGACCGTGCTTGAGAACAATTTTAGTCCATCCACAAGTCGTCTTTTACAGACGTTTTGTGGACGACCTCTTTCTCCTATGGCAGGGCACTGGGGCCGAGCTGAGATATTTTTTGGAACATGTCAATGGATTGGATTGTTTAGATGTTACCATAATCCAGTGTTTATAACACCAATGTTGCAGGCTGATAGCATGCATCATCCTAGAACTTTTGCTAATGTAGTCAAAGGACAAGGACTAAGGATTTCTAGACTTTGTTCTAATGATGTTTCTTTCCATCAGGAACTAAGCAAATTGAAAAATGATGTATATGACAGGGGTTATGATCACACAGTAGTTGAGAAAGTTTGTAATGATGTCGTTAAACTGAGGAACAGCAAGGGTAAGCCATATTACTCTGATCGTGAACATATATATAAAAGGAAGTTATGTGGCACAGGCAATACACAACAACGTATACTTTTACCGTATGCTAAGAATCTGGGGATGGTTCAGAATGTGATAATAAATAACTGGAATATTTTAACTGCAGATAAGGCAACAACTCAAAAAGTTTAAAACAGCAATTGTGCTTTCCTAATTTATCTGCCATGAATATGCTGAGTAATACAGCAATTGATTTAGGAACTAGAAGGTGTGGCTCATGCCCTCAATGTTCTTATGTGGACACGTCCAGATTCTTTAGGAATTCAAACGACGGTAAGCTATGGCAGATTAGGTGTCAGGCAGACTGCAATACAAGGAATCTTGTGTATGTAGCTACCTGTCAAAGATGTTTCATGTTTTACGGGATCATTTATACTGTTTTAATAGGTTGGATACTTGCAGTGCAATTTCCAAACACATGTTACAATTTGCCCAACACACCTTCATGTTCCAAGTACTACATGTCCAGAAAGTGAGTTCAAGGGGGGGGGATTTGGTTAATCAGACTGAATTATCAGAGACTGAATGGATTTTGCGTCTTGCTGCTCATCGGGGACGAGGTCTTAATGACTCCGTCCCTTTGAGACCATGGTTGAAAACGAGATCTATTAAACATTAGGTTCTATATGACCTTTAGTGGTTGATGTATTTATGGTCTCAGTATAGTGTTGAGTCAGGAATGTCTCAAACATTCTAAGGGTTATTGCAGTTATTGCGTTTATTCAGTCTAGATAGATGCAGTCCTATTCAAGATGTTGTGTTTAGGTTTTAATGCAGATATCATTCAGATAATGGATTGTGTGGCTTAATGTGCTTTTTGTAATTAAAGTTATTAAGTAGTAATTTGCAGTACAATATGACTGTATTATGAAGGTTGTCTGGAAGTGTTTTATTTTTGATCTATAATGCTTGCTAAGTAAGCATTTATGCACATATGTTATGTTTTTGAAGAAGATTTTTATTCTGCCTATTGCAGTTTTATTCTGGATAACGCTTCTTCTTTCTGTGTTTACTATGTCCGTAATTGATGTACAGATGATCTCTACTGCTTTATTGTAGTGTTTGTTTTAATTAAATAGGAAGTGAAGTTATAATTTTACCAAAGTAGGAAATGACGTGTTTTGAACTTGATATATAATGACGCATGGCTATGGTTTGTTTGTAACGTCTGATGAAGCAATAAATCTCTTTTTATTTACATCGTGCTCATTTCTGGAGTTTTACTGGCTTTTGAGCCGCTTGATGTGGAGTGTTGGCTATATCTTCCAGTTGGGTTCGTTTTGCTGATATATGTATATATATATATATATATATATATATATATATATATATATATATATATATATATATATATATATATACACACACACACACACACACACACACACACATATATATATATATATATATATATTTATATATATATATATATACACACACACACACACACACACACACACACACACACACACACACACGCATAAATTATTTTTCTGTTGTAGTCAGCAAACAAGGTCTGAGGTGCTTGGTGGTGCATTGTGGGTAAGGGAGAAGCTCAAGAGTTCTAGGTTGCAATGAGCTTTTGCAACTGCTGAGTCAGATCCGAGGGATCGGATCCGAACCCATTAACTGAGGAAGAATGAAAATGGACAACACAGATGGAATGTTATGGTAAGTACATAACTTTTTCTTTCACACAAATACTAAACTCACCCCATTTCACTTTTTTTGAATGGGTATAGCTCATTTGTCTGTATTCAACTGAAAGCTGTTCTCTCCATAATAAACATTCAGTTGTTTCTGAAATGTGCTGCCCCTGATAATCCAGGGCCATGATTGCTTAGCTGAGATTAAGTAACAATAGGTCAGTTGCTTTTTCAGAAAGACTGCCAGCATAATGAAAACTTTTTTGAGTGCATATACTGGTGTGCTGTTTATTTCAGCAAGGTGAAAGAAATTCTGCCAAGAGTAATATATTTTAACTTATCTCACTATGTCTGTCTCACACACACACACACATACACACAGACACACAGACACAAACACAAATGTACACACACACACACACACACACACACACACACACACACACACACACACACACACACACACACACAAGAAAGCATAAAAGCATCCTGGCAGTCTAGATCCATAATCATTTCATTATGATGAAATGACAGCTTTAACCATTTGCTTTTATACAGAGTAAACCCAACACCCCTTTAATACCAGCTTTTGACAGGACCGCTGTCTTTTTGTTAAGTGATTTGATTGGAAAGACTTCACAATAAGCAAATGGAGACTAAGCGAATCATACCCTGCACTACAGAAGGCAACATTATTCAACTTGTTACACACACACACACACACACACACACACACACACACACACACACACACACACACACACGCACACACGCACACACGCACACACACACTACCTTTTACAGTCTAGATTTTTGATTTTTAATCATGATCAAATGACATATCAGTTGCTTTCAGACACAAATGACACACCATTCCTCCCATTTTGACTAGCTACGCATCCAGCATTTTACCTGGATCAAGAGAAAGAAATTCTGTCTGTACTAATGTATTTCACTTTAACACATAAACTGACAAATACAAACAGAAATATTTACAATACACGCACAAAGAAATATACAAACAAAAATACAGGCCATAACATCCTAGATCCTCGATTAATTATGGTGAAGTGATAGGTCTGAAAAGCTGCAACCCCCCCCCATCCCCTCAGTTAATACGTTTTGATCGAGTACACTTCAGTTGTTTTATAGTGATTACATGAAAGTTATGCCTTTAGTTATATGTTTACCTTAGCTCAAATACATGCTGTGCCTCATACTCATAATCAATTGACAAGTTTCAAGAGACAGTAGATAAGTTGCTTTTGTACAAAGATGCTCCAGATTACCACATTTACCTGGCCTTCCCAGTGTTTTGACTATGAGTAAGTGAAGGAAATGAATTCCAGTTGTTTCACTCTCACAACCCCCTCTCTACCATTCACAGATGGCAGCTGCTTTCATTCAAAGATACCCCCCTGTACACACACACACACACACACACACACACACACACACACACACACACACACACACACACACACACACTTCACATGAACACTATCCCCATTCTGTCCAATCTGACTTTGATTTTTGACTTAGTAAGTGAAATAATTTCTGCCCATTGTAATTACTCAGCTTGTCTCACATACATTATGTGTTCCCACAAGTCACAGTAAATCAGGTTGCTTTCACACAGATTCTCACATACTGACCTCCATTTCATGCACAAATAATCACTTTTTGACTGGGTACATAGGCAGTGGTTGACTGTGATATGTAAAAAATATTCTGCTCACTGTAATTTATTCAGCTTGTTTCAAACACATAACTCATCCTCCACCCCATTCATTTAACTTTGATCAATTGACTGTAGAACAGTTTTTTATAGAGACTTAATCCACCATCTCTCTTGAATTAATGCATTTTTCTGAGTATGTCTATAAAAGTTCATTGTGACCTTTTGAATAAAATTCTGCCCAAAGTAAATTGTTTGGCTCTTTTCATGCACAGATTGACATCCGACCCCTGCAGTGTTTAGCTCTGATCAAATTAGAATAGAATCCAAACATATAATGCATTGTTACTGGATGCTAAGATAACTTGGCACCCAGTGTAATGAGGTTGAAGTCATGGAATCATAGAAAATATAAGGCAACAGGCCATGTTGCCATTTAAGCCTTTGCCAGTACCCAACTTTAGACCATACCTCATTTTTTATGTAGAGATAGGTCAGCCATGCCGTGGGTTGTTGTTCGTCTTTCAGCTTTTCCCGGTTAGATGTTGCCACAGTGGAACTCCGGTCTGCTAATGATTGGCAGTAGATTTTTATGGTGCCGAGGTGCCAGCTCGACACCCAACCTTCCATGAAGGCATGCCCATTCACGCATATCTTTCGAATGCCACTCGACCGCAGGGAGGACATGCAGACTCCACACAGAAGGCGCTAAACTTGTAAATATCCATTCAGTTATCTAACTCTTTTTTTAAAGATGATAGTGTGTTACATTGCTTGATTTGGAGTGGAAGTTTTTTTTACAGAGAATAAATAGTGATTGCATAATAAATCAGTCTCATGAGTTCAGATCTGTGGTCCAGGCTGGACTGTTTGATTTGTGGAGGTATAAGAGGTCTTGGACTTCAAGGTCCCTAATGATTTGAAAAGCAAGTCACAGATTGCTCCAAGGAGCTTATTAACATATATCAATTTAAACCATATAGAAATTACTTCAATTGCATTGCAGACATTTTATTGCTGATATCTCTGTGCTTTAATTCAGTACCTGGATGCATTAACATTATGTGACTGACAGATTCCTAAAGTACCTAAAATATGTCTGGTTATACTATTCTACTTATTACAGACAAATACAATAATATTTGTGTGTGTATGCTTGTGAGTGTTACATGTATACATACATACACACACACACACCCCCCCTACTTAAATATACCAACTCCAAGATCGCGCTACAGTGGGGAGATGGGAAATCTCCCGTCTTGCGCTGTATGCGGAAGCGCAAAACGGGAGATTTCTCACTTCCTGCCAACACCACAAAACAAATAAAACATTATGTACACACAAGGCATACAACAATACTTGCCTCTGTGTGCACGTAATGTATTAAGGTAAGTAAAGTCTTATTTCTAAACACTACACACATTCGATTTATTAAAATCTCGATCATATGGTCTCGACCATATGAAATTCGAGATTTCAATAATTCGATTATGTGAAGTGTTCCCATATATATATATATATATATATATATATATATGTGTATGTGTGTGTGTGTGGGGGGGGGGGAGTTGATGTTTGATAAGTTATCTTTAATTTGTCTTTCCTAGAGGATTTCTCTGTATCCTTTTTTCCTCCCCTGTCTTTCAGTGTTTCATATATGCATGTATGTGTATACACACACACACACACACACACACACACACACACACATATTTGTTTGCTACCACAGGGTTGTTATCTTCTAATTTACTGGTATTCTGTATGCATTGCTACTAGTCTTAGTGTTAGCATTGTTGATAGTCCTTCTCTTCTTACTTTACTTGTTGTGGTTGCTTTCTGTTGTGGCTGTTGCTCCATTCTGACATTTCTGAAAACCCAACAGGTTTTAGAAAGTGCTCATCCTGTGGATATACAATCCCTAATTCAGACAGTCTGAGTTCATTTATTGCCTCGATGTAAGGCATCTTAGTACTGATTGTGAGGTTTGTGCAGGGTTCTGTCATTGAGCGCTTGTCTAGTGCAGAAATAAATTGGTATTGAAAGACTTGCTTCCCTCCACTT